>NC_044926.1:3053653-3105336 GCF_003576645.1 Ipomoea triloba | reverse complement strand
GGGGGGGGGGGGGGGGGGGGGGGAATGGAATGCTAGAAGAACATCACCTAAGAAGGCTCAAATTTTGAAAATTCCAATACGAAAAGACACTACGCTCAATTATAACAGTTCAAATTCGTAAAATAAAAGGAATACTTGCCAGCTCTGGCACATAATCCATGTCCCCTTTTACTTTTAAGCTCATGATCTTGAACTTGACCCTGCTCTTCTTGCCAACTAGTTTCTCATTATTCTCAGGCGGCTCCACAAATTTGAACACTGTTCATAATAAAACCATTGAACCGAAAAAATATAGCAAATCAAAACCCATTTCATAAATTACAGACAAGTATCACTACACGGAGAAAACGAAAACCAAGAAACTCATTACCACCTGTTGCAATAAGGCTTTCATCAGGAGCAAGTATACCTCCGGGGGGACGCATGTAACAACTTTTCGGTGCAGTTGTTTGGAACTAAGATAAAATCAAAGCAATGAAGATTAGATACATGTATTTAGACTTGTCAAATATGCTACATAACAGTTCACATCTTTATTCTCACTAGCACTTCTTGTCTTCTTATGGAGACAAACTTGGATTGCATTATAAACAAAAGATACTCTGTATAAGTTAATATAGACTAGAAATAGTTGTATACATTTGCCAAGTTCACTGTTAGTTGGAACAAGGCTGGACCTTTCTTAGCACACAACAGTTCGCCTTTCTGTCTAGGCCCTACCATGGAAAATGATGCAGAAACTGTTCAAAGACATGCAAATATATTACTCCATGGTACATTATTCCTAATGGACTGACTAGATTGGCTACACGGTAGGCACGATTTCAACATCCTGCACTAACATAGTCCACAGAATCATTACTGTCCCCAACTTGATATCATTCATCACCTTTTCTATCAAGAACCCAAAAAAAAAACCCAAAATTTGAACATATAGCTATTTGTTCAGGCAATGCCAATCAGCTCAAAAGCTTTTTGACATAAATGTACCACTAACCCACCTATGCACAAATTCAGGCAACTAATTGTGATTGTCTGGATTTTCGCCGGAATTAGACATGAGAAATGACCATTTAGACTAGTAATTCTATATTTCTAAAGAAATAATGCACTGCCATTCTGCCAAAATGCTATCTTTTTTAGAAATATACCTTAAAGGCAACATGAGCTTTGGTGACATTCTTGATTCTGATTGCGCTCTTGACCTGCTTCCCAGGTTCATCTTCAGGAAAAGAAACGAAATTAAAGTTTGAGAAGCAAATTGAAAAGTCTAATGAATGTTGTGAACAGAATTATCAATGGAAAACACAGACTCATAGTTATCGTTAGGGAAAACCAGAATCCCCAAAGTGAATGGCAAAAAGCTTACACGAAAAGTATAACTTGTTGGACGGATCAAGACTGAGCCTGCGGCGAGTGGGAAGAAAAGACTTGATGTTCATGGAAGGAAGCTTAGCAGAGGGGTTATGGCGGCTGGATTGATGATCCCCGGGCAGCCCATTGTCGGGGTGATTCCTGAAAGATGAAGAAGAAGAAGAAGCAGAAGGAGAAGCATTATTGGTTGAACTCCAAAAGCTGGGCAGTTTGCATAGACTCCAAACTTTGGCTTCTGGTACCGATTTCTCGCTGGAAATTTCCATCTTCTCTATCTTCTTATGGCTCTTTCTCAGTGCTGTTTGATTCGAGTTTTTGGGAGGGCGGAAAGAAGGATAGTTGTTGGGGTCTTGAATGCAATTCTTGTTCTTGTCTAATGCGCGGTTGGAACTTGGTGGGGAATGCTGTCAACACTCGCACTTGGGAAGAGTGCCGTTTGTAAAAGAAGTCACTGTGCCAATGTTCACATGAATTCTTGGATTCTAAGCTAGAGACATGACCACAACCTTAACAAATGCAAATAGTAACAAAGTAGCTACCATGGGCAGTTGAGGGGTGAAATTTAAGAAGAAAGACTGAATTATCATGATTTACATAATCTCATATGTTCTATCGGGTCAGAGCCTGAGGGGTTGGGGTTGGGAATTCAATCTTTTGGGAAGAAAGAAATAGTATCAAAGTATAGTTGGTCACGAATGGAATCCTTGTCAAGAACTTCTTGATAGACTCTGTTACATAGTCTTTCTAATGTAATTTACTTTTTATGTATGGTTTGCGACTATTACACCTGAATGATTTACCAGTGTATATCATCAAATACTGTTCATGAGTTAATATCAATAATATCAAGTACAACAAATATAGTATACATAATTAATTGATTATATATGTATAAGTGTGTTTAATTTATGTTTATGAAGAACAATGGGTCAATGATATTTGTAATGTATGGTTAAAATTTACCTTCATTCATAAGTGCATGAGATTGGGAAAAACTAATAAGGTTGATTAAGGGTAAAAGTGGAGTAAAAGGAGGCAAGATTAAAGGGAAAAGCAAATGTAGAGTGAAATGTAAGGAGAAATTATGCTCCATTGTGGCTAGATATTAGATAAGCAATTATAACCTTGATTGGTGGTGGTTCCATTTGGTGTGTATAAAAGAAAGTTGAGGCAATAAAATATTAATCCCTTGCCAAAGGCCTTGTGGTCAAGCGGCATGAAGTGATTCTCCCAAGTGGGAGGTCGTGGGTTCGAGTCTCAGCGGGGGCAATGTTGACTTTGTTGGATTTCAATAGGTTGAGAAAGTATATGGATAGATATTACATGTAATAGGGTCAATAGTATTCAAAAAAAAAAAAAATATTAATCCCTTTGGTTGTAGTGATGGTCGCAATGATATATAATAGAATTAGAAATGAAAATGTTATTATAGTTAAATGATATTACGACTTACTTTTTATTTTAAAAAAGAAAACTTAATAAATATAATGCAGAATGAGAGTTTGTTTTTATTTGATGGAACAATAGGAATATTTTCACCATCAACATTAAATATGATAAAAATTCTATTTCAACATACTGATGCTAGCCCAAAATTGTGCAAATTAAAGTTATGGTTGATACATGTCCCTTATCTATGCAATTTAGATGAATGTGTCAAAATGTTTATTTAACTAGTTATTCATTGAAAACTATTTGCCACTAAAAATAAATTAAATCAAATATTATTAAAAGAAAAAGAAGAAAAAAAGAAGAAAGAAACACCACTTAAAATAGAATAGAAACTATAAAAATTCATTTTTCAAATTTCAACAAGTAATAATAGTTGTCCAGCTTTACATAAAGTGGACCACAATCCACAAGCTCTATTTTAATTTTGATTATACCACATAAATGTGGACCACAGGCTTCCATTTTATCTCATTATATTAGTTGTTAGCATCTAACATGAAGAATAACACGAAGAACTATACAATGAGCAATAGATATTTTACTTGTTATATGATTGAAGATTGCATGAGTAATAGTTTCATTGAATCTTGACCAATGTAACACTGACTAGAACCAGGAGTTTTTATTAATTGAGTGTGGAGTTGTAATATATACATTTTAAAATAAGAGTTGAAAGCAATTTAATAGATACACTCTTTTAATCGATTATGTAGCACTAATTTTTTTAGTACAATTTATTTATCCTATGTGTTTTGTGAGCACTATTATACAGGAGTTAAATTTACCTGATTCACATAAATTTCCCATAAACATTTAAAGAAAAAAAAAGTAATTTTCATTTTAGATGTTTAAGTTGGATGGGCATAGGGCATTCACCTTGAATTGTAATTCAAGGGAAAGTGTTATTTCCACTTTTTTCATTTGCTCTTCTCTCTTTCTGATTCAGTCGAGACACTTCCATGTTAGTAGTACTTGATAGTGAGAACGCGGTTGTTATGTCATGGACTCGGGTCCATCTTGCACGGTGGACTCGGGTCCATGCTCACAATTTCATAACTATATATTCAACAGTATAACACAATTTTTGAATCTATATAACAAAATTGTGAACTTATAATTTAAAAATTGTAAAAATTGTAAATATTGAATTGTAAAAATTGTAAATATTGAGTAATGTAATTTTGTATATTGAGTACTAAAATTGTGAATATAAAATTCTAAAATTATGAACATGGATCTGGATTCACCTGAGATACTAAGGCTATGTTTGGCAAACCTAGCTGAAAGCTGAAAAGTAGCTGAAAACTGAAAAGCTATAATCTCGAAGCTGAAATCTGAAGAGCGGTTAAGCTAGCTGTTATGCTTAAAAGTGTTTGGTAAAATTAGCTTTTGATAAGCTGATAAATGTAAAAAGACTAAAAAGGACATCTTCATACAATTTAAATAATTTTAAATTTAAATAGGTTTGTTTATATATTAAAATATAAAATAATGAAATCAATATATTTAAATAAAATATAAAGTAAGAACATATATTTGAAAATATATAAAGCAAAAAAAAAAATTATAATTCATAAGATTAGTTCATACAAAAATTAATGTTCAAACATAAATATCAAACTGAAATTACAACCAAACATAATGAAAAGAAAATGTCAAAAGGGTTTTAATTGAGAGGGGTACATGATGTCATTTATTTAAAATAATAAGGATAAAGATGGAAAAAAGTTAAAAAGCTACTAGCTTATTTTGAAAAGCTACCTCAAGTAGCGTTTCAAAATAAGCTCTTATTTTGAGCTACTAGCTTATTTTGAGAACATTGCCAAACAGAGCTTATAGCTTATTAGTAGCTTCAAATAAGCTATAAGTTCCTAAATAAGCTCTGCGGCCTAAGAATGATAGCAAGAGGACCTTAGCTATACCTAGTTAAATGACATTTTACTTTTTGTGGTTTTGCCTTTCAGGAAGAAGAAAATTAAAGATCCAGAAGAAAGGGAATATATCAGAAGTCTAATGAGGGTGTAACAAAATGTTTTAATTTCGTGAATAGCAGACTACAGCTTAGCAAATGCTAGCCTCTTTGTGCTACGTAGTACAAGAAAGTAGTAAAATATTAATAGACTTAACTACAGATTAAATAATTATAGATTATATTTTAGTGTTTTATCAACTAAAATCCATTAATAAATTAAAAATTTACGAATTTCAATAATGTACTCACAAGTTTTTTTAGGTAAATGTGTGATTTCTTATTACCGTGACAATTACTTGTAGGCCGGACCTCAATAAATCCTTTGTTCTGCAATTCTAATTGCTTTAGTACCCAACGTCTTTGATTACGTACAATTTACACATACAATAGAGATATTATACGCTGCAACTTCATACTCAATTTGGAATAATCAAATCCAAGTATGTTAAAATCAAACGGTTATCATTACGTCCAAAGTTATAACTTTAGTAAATGTGTGACTTTAGTTTTTTATACTATCACATTTTCGAGATGCATAATGCCGGACTTTGTCTTTCAAGCATCTGTCAAATAATTTTTTAACCACCAGGTACTAGATTTGACTATTCACTAGTCTTCGCCCAAAAAAAGGTGCATCAGGACTTTCTACATTACTTTAGAGCATCTCCATTCTCCAATAGTTGTGGTTTTTAAGGAGTTTTGGCAGGTATAACTAGGAATGATAAGATGAGAAGGAAGAGAAAAAAGAAAAAGAAAAAAATTGCCAACAAAAAAAAAATACAAAAGATTTTACACGCATGTTGCGCATGCAAGTTATGCTGAGCGCGTGATTCTGGCGGACCATCTTCTCCATGCAGACTTCACATTTTCAGACCAAAAACCATACGTCCTACAGAACCCCATTTCTTCTCTCTCGTCACCTTCTCTCACCCGCATCATCCATGTTTTCTCAAAAACCATAACAAAATCTACTGATAGAGATGCTCTTAAGGCATCCTCAATATTGATTTTTTTTTTGTGATTTTTGAGTAGTTTTTGTAAGTGTGATTAATAAAGAGAATATATGAGAGAAGAGAAAAAAAGAAAATAAAATAAAACAAAAGCTGATTTCAACAAAAAAAAAAAAATCAAAATAGCGCCAATAACGCACTTGCTGGGCTCAATTGTGATAGTCACGTACATTCAAATTCTGCTATGGGTCTCACATTTTGTAAAAAGTTCCTTTCTGACAGGAGAATCTCATCCATTCTTCTCTTTTACTTCATGTAAAAATTTTCAGAATCTGATCCAAAATTCATTATGTGGTTGGGTTGACAGGTAGTTGGAGAAACCTCCAGACATTAAAGTAGTTGTGTGGATGGCAATTAATTTGGAATCGGCAAAGCCTCGTCTATATATAATAGGCATCCCAATTCCACACAAATCAGAAGACCGACCCCGTAGAAACGATATCGCAGGGAGTAATTAATATTTTCACCTCCATCAACCACATGGCTCAATCATCTCCACCCACTTACACTGCCGTGCTCGAGCAATCCTCAGTAGCGCCGCCGCCCGGAAAAGTTGCCGCCTTTTCCCTTCCTCTATCATTCCTAGATCTAAATTGGTTGCTTGGCTCCCCCGTCCACCGCCTTATCTTCACCCAACACCCCGTCTCAAGAACACAGTTCGAAAATTCTATCATTCCCCATCTCAAAACTTCCTTCTCCATTGCCCTCCAATATTACCCTCTCCTAGCAGCCAAGTTGGCCGTTCCTTTCGATTATTCAACCCCGCCTGAAATTGTATACGGTGACGGTGACGGCGTTTCTCTTGTCTTCGCCGTGTCGGACGATAACGGCCGTTTTGATTGTTTATCGTCAAACCATGCAAGAAACAGTAACGAATTTTATCCCCTTATTCCCACGTTACCGTCAGTTCGACGTGGCATGTTTGCTGTCCAAGTGACGCTATTCCCGGACGCCGGAATTTGCGTCGGAATCGCCAACCACCACGTGGTTGGCGACGGGAGTAGTATATTTGGGTTCATGAAGGCGTGGACTGCGCTTTCTTTACTCGGACACAAATCACTTTCCGATGAATATCTGCCATTTCTGGATAGAAGCGTTATCGAAGATCCTAAAGGACTAAAAACTCTCATGTGGAACCATATGAAGAACATCCCAATCGATGAAGACGGTCACGGCGTTCCCTTTCCGGACGTCACCGGCAAGGCACGTGCCACTTTTATCCTCACACGTGACGACATCCAAAAACTGAAAACTCACGTGATCTCACGCCGGTCAAAAGTAGTACGTCAGCCATCCACGTTCGTGGTGACGTGTGCGTACATGTGGACCTGCCTGCTGAAATCACAATGCTTCGCTGCGGCCAGCGTCAACGATGACGTGGACGACGACACCGTGTACTTCCTTTGCGCGGCGGATTGTCGGGCGCGTTTGGACACGCCGTTGCCGGCGAATTACTTCGGAAACTGCCTCGTGCCGTGCATAGCACGCGCAAAGGCTGGACAGCTTGCGGCGGAGGACGGCCTTGCTGCGGCGGCTGAGGCGATCGGAGAGGCTATTCAGTGGCAGTTGCAGGGCGAGGAGGGAGTGCTTAGAGGAGCCGAGAATTGGATGAGTTTCTTCTCTACAGTGAGTTTTGAACGAATCCTGAGTGTGGCTGGGTCTCCCAGACTTGACTATTATAAACTGGATTTTGGGTGGGGAAAGCCTAAGAAGATAGAGACTACTTCCATAGATTATTCAGGAGCAATCTATGTTGGGTGTGCTAAGGATTCCTTGGATATTGAGGTTGGTGTGTCTGTACCTGGGGCCAAAATGCATCTTCTTAAGACGCTTTTCGATCAGGGCCTTCAAGCTTTATCCATTTAATTTGAATTGGCTTCAATTTTTTAATAATCCCAGACGTACTTTTACTCCTTAAATGTTCTTGTTTTTTTAAGATAGAGGCCATGCATGCAACTTCGTAGTGGACTGTTAGTTGGTAATGGAATAAGGTAGCTAGAATGTGACAATCAATGTCAATGTAGTGGACTATTGGTTGGTCCTCAAATTAAAAAATTTTGTTTTAAATATCTCGCTCTTACTTTAATTTTGCTACCAAAAAACCCTTTTACAAAATTTTATTCTCATTCAATACAATTCTGGTATCGGCTAGCTAGGATTTCTTGTTTCTATGGCTAAGAGATATGTTAATTTATCTGAAAGGATCGTCTCAGATGTGGCTGTATCATCCATGTCCACGCCATCACCTCTCTATCCTCTGGCCATCTATTAAACTGACATACAAAAACTACTTGTTTTGGAAGACTCAAGTTATTCATTTTTTTCATGGACATGATTTAATGGGATTCATTGATGGTAGCAACTCATAATACTCGGAGGCATTGCATGGGTTCACTATGATCAAGCATTACTTTCTATATGCTTATATCCTCGCTGTATGAGGAAGTAATTAATCCCCCCTTGCGGTTGGTTGTGGTACATCCAAAACTGTTTGGAATGCCATTGAATAAGATTTGGCGTCCTCATCGCGGGCTAGGTCTTTAAATCTTCTTCGTCAACTTCAAGCTCTTCACCCAGGAGATTCGGTTGTCGATTATATTAGGCGAGCGCATGTGGTGATTGGGGATCTTGCGTTTGCTAGCCAACGTGTCTCTCTTGATAAGCAAAACCTTTATGTTTTTTGGGGTATTCGGCTTGAATTTCAAAATCTATGTATTTGAGTTAATTATGATTCCATATTCTAGTCACCCTGTAACCACTGACAAATCTAGCATGGGGTAGTGGGGGCAGCTGTACCCACTCACCCCACCCACCCTTATACAGCCCATATATATATATATATATATATATACCAGTTGTAGATATAAATATATAAAAACTGATACAAGTAATTAAAGAATTGATTAGTTAGTTGAGTTGGTTGAGGTATGTATTAATGTATTAAAGAATGACGATGGTTCAAATCCTAAAGGCAATAGTTTATATAAGGTAGAGTTTTCTATTTGAATTATTTTATCAAATTAATTATGTTTCATATATTGTTATTAATATTTGTATGTTTTCTATTTGAATTATTTTATCAAATTAATTATGTTTTATATATTGTTATTAATATTTGTATAAAGTTTTGGTGTGCTTTATTTTTCGTCTATACCCAACAATATTTAATATTCCTTTTAAGTGTTTTTTTTTTAATACTATCGATTCTATTGCAATGCAATATATGTTCATTACTACTTTTTCAACCTATTGAAGCACAAAGAGTCAATATCGATGAGGCTCGAACCCACAACCTCCCATATAAGGGAACAACTTGGTGCTACCTCTTTTATGTTTCGCACCACTAAGACATTTTTCTGGATCCGCCATTGTACCGTAGCAGCGGGAAGGGCGACGATTTTGAGAAACTTCAGGCTGTGAGCTAATTGAGAAGGTCAGAGGGTTCACCGGAGTCAGCCCGTTCCTATCATTTTATAGGCTCGGGGCATAGCATAAAAAATGGGCCCTATATGAAATGAATTTATATATGCGTAAGGAAAACAAAAACAAAAAAAAAAACAAAAAACTAATGACAAATAACTTAAAATAAGATTTACAAGTTTTTAACAATTTTGCATACACAATAATAATAATAATAATAATAATAATAATAATAATAATGAAAACAACTCTAGATGCTTTCGTTACTTATGAATGAATTTTTCTTTGTTGGCTTAAAAAATACAAAATATTTAATATTTGCATATGTGTCTTCATAAATAAAGAATTACAGTTAATAAAAACGAATAAACAATTTAAAACCAAATAAGCTTATAGACCATCACATTGTCATTATAGTAAATAATAAAGCAATTATTAATAATAATTATAAAATGCAACTTACAAATAAGAGTAGAGCACGGAATCTTAATTACTTGAGCAATAAATCAAAATACTTTAAAACGTGATAAACGATATTCATAACAAAATATGAAACATGTTTAATTGGATAAAATAGTTTGAATAGAAAACATATTATAAATCACACATATTCTTTATTGATATCATATTTATAAATAATTTTCTTTTAGTAAGATCAATTTCAAAAGAAAAATAGATTAATATGAATACAATGAGTCAATGACACAAAATAGAACTTCTAAACTACATTGACTAAAAAATTCAAAAAAAAAAAAACTAAATATATTACATATACATAAATCATTATAAAGTTCACAAAATAACACATGTTCTAAATATTAATAAATTACTCGAATAGAAATATATTCAAAATTTGATATGAATCACAAATTAATCTATACTATAAATCTCATTATAATTATAGAAATGTAAAATAATCACATAGTTACAACTGAACAAATAGAATTAGAAATAGAAATAAATTCCATATGTTATAATTTGAATACCATATAATATTTCTAAATTCATCTTCTAAAAGCAGGGAGGGAAAATTAAATTTCATAAGTTATAATTTTATTTTAATTTTAATACTATATAATATCCCTAAATTCGTTTGGGAGGAAAAATTTAAATTATCCATGGGAGTTCAGAAATTTAAAGTCTTATAAACCAAACATATGTAGCCATGAGGGTTTGAACTCATGACCTTACCAATGTGGGCAATAAGTCCCACCAGCTAAGCTAAATCAAATTTTTTTTTATTTAAATGTATATTAAATACTTATACCTAAAACTCTATAGTATATATATATAAAAAGTGGTGGACTAGGGTGGGCCCCTTTCAAGTGTGGGCCTTGGGCAAGGGCCCAGCCCGCCCTTGTCCAGGGACAGGCCTGACCGGAGTTTTCCCCGAGCATAAATATGACATTGTGAGAAAACTCTAGGTAAAAAAGCATATTTGTGGAATGATTGGGGACGATGTGAACAACGCGCCGGCACTAAAAAGGGCAGACATCGAAATTGCGGTTGCGGACGCGGTGAGAAGTGCGTCGGATATCGTGCTGACTGAGTCGTGGTTGAGCATGATCGTTAGCGTGGTGTTGACAAGTAGAGCCATTTTCTAGAGAAGATGAAGAATTATACTACGTACAATTTATGAGGTTTCCATAACCATCTGTATCGTGCTTGGGTTCATGCTTATTGCGACAACAATATTAATGTTGAGGGCAGGTTTCCAATCTTCTTTGAGAATACTGGGGCAAGCATTACCTTCGAAATCAAGAACGCCATTAACTTAGCTTCTCCAACAATACCGGTGAACCTTCCATCTTCATTAAAAACAGTGAAATACCATTTTTACTCTCATTTTTAACATACCAAACATTTATTTAATAGAGAGGGGAAAAATAATCACTTTATAAACAATTGAGGGGAAAAAGTGATACACAAATAACACAGAGAAAAAAAATGCTATAAGTAAACTCATGGAGAAAAAGTGTCATTTTCCAAAAAAAAAATAAAATTACATTAGGACTTTCCCTATTGCTTTAGGCATAATGAGCTGCGAGGTAGTTGGAGAAATCCGGCCCACACATTAAAGGAGTTGTGAACTTGTGTGACTGGCAATTAATGACGATAGTACATAGTTTAATTTGGTGTCGGCAAAGCCTTGCAGGCATCCCAATTCCACACAAATCAGAAGATCAGACGTTATAGCAAGGAGTAATATATTCATCACCTCCATCATTCAACCACATGGCTCAATCATCTCCACCCACTTACACCACCGTGCTGGAGCAATCCTCAGTAGCGCCGCCGCCCGGAAAAATAGCCGGGTTTTCTCTTCCTCTAGCATTTTTTGATCTACAATGGCTGCATTCCTCCCCTGGCCATCGCCTTATCTTCTATCAACACCCCGTCTCAAGAACACACTTCAAAGATACTATCATTCCCCATCTCAAAACTTCCTTCTCCATTGCCCTCCAATATTACCCTCTCCTAGCAGCCAAGTTGGCCGTTCCTTCCGACTATTCCACTCCGCCTGAATTTGTATACCGTGACGGTGACGGCGTTCCTCTTGTCTTCGCCGTGTCGGACGATAACGGCCGTTTTGATCGTTTATCGTCAAACCATGCAAGAAACAGTAATGAATTTTACTCCCTTCTTCCCACGTTACCGTCAGTTCGACGTGGAATGTTTGCTGTCCAAGTGACGCTATTCCCGGACGCCGGAATTTGCGTCGGAATCGCCCTCCACCATGTGGTTGGAGACGGTAGTAGTATATTTGGGTTCATGAAGGCGTGGGCTGCGCTTTCTTTACTCGGACACAAATCTTCATCCCTTTCACTTTCCGATGAATATCTGCCATTTCTGGACAGAAGCCTCAACGAAGATCCTAAAGGACTAAAAACTCTCGTGTGGAACCAAATGAAGCAAATCCCAATTGATGAAGACGGTCACGGCGTTCCCTTTCCCGACGTCACCGGCAAGGCACGTGCCACGTTTATCCTCACACGAGACGACATCCAAAAACTTAAAACTCACGTGATCTCACGCCGGTCAAAAGTAGTACGACAGCCATCCTCGTTCGTGGTGACGTGTGCGTACATGTGGACCTGCCTGCTGAAATCACAATGATTCGCCGCCGGCATCAACGATGACGTGGACAACGACACCGTGTACTTCCTTTGTGCGGCGGATTGTCGGGCGCGTTTGGACACTCCGTTGCCGGCGAATTACTTCGGGAACTGCCTGGTGCCGTGCATAGCACGCGCAAAGGCGGGACAGCTTGCCGCGGAGGACGGCCTTGCTGCGGCGGCTGAGGCGATCGGAGAGGCCATTCAGTGGCAGTTGGAGGGCGAGGAGGGAGTCCTTAGTGAATCGTGAAAGAATCCTGAGTGTGGCTGCCTCTCCCAGATTTGACTATTATAAAATGGATTTTGGGTGGGGAAAGCCTAAGAAGACAGAGACTACTTCCATAGATTATTCAGGAGCAATCTATGTTGGGTGTGCTAAGGATTCCTTGGATATTGAGGTTGGTGTGTCTGTACCTGTGCCCAAAATGCATCTTCTTAAGACGCTTTTCGATCAGGGCCTTCAAGCTTTATCCCTTTAATTTGAATTTTATATTTTTTTAAATAGAATAATTGGCTTCAATTTTTTAATAATCCCAGACGTACTTTTACTCCTTACATGTTGTTGTTTTTTAGAGAAGATTTCCAGCCGTGCATGCAACTTCGTAGTTTGGGTTCAATGGTAATGGAGTAAGGTAGCTAGAATATATGTGAGAATCAATGTCAATGTAGTGGACTTTTGTTTGGTCCTCAAATTAAATTTTGTTTTAAATATCTCTTACTTTCTGAGGCCAAAAAACCTTTTACTGTTATGAAATAAAAGGAAAATGATGGATGTCCAAGTTATGGTTTGAACCTTGGACCATTCACTTAAATGCTAAGACTTAATCCACACAACAACAACTACTGCTAATGACAAATTTGGAGAACATTTAAGAAGTAAATGTGACTGGAAAGCTAGTTCAAGATGAAGACAAAAAAGCTATGGGTTAGGGGAATTGACCCCTTGACCTTAGGGTAACAAAGAGCATCTAGGCATTTGACAAATCCAGCCAAACCAGGACAATTATGTGCATTTACTGTACATATATATATTTGTTTACTCATCCCCTGACATTATAAAAACCCCTCCACTCTTTGTAAAATCATCCAGGATCTTCATATATTAAATGCTTCACTTCTTTCCCATTTCCAGACTTTCGGCCATTTCACTTTTATTATTATTACTATTATTTTTATTGTTATTATTAGTAGTAGTACTATAATTTACAATACGTTATCAGCACGAGTGTTCTAAATCTCCAGTGAACGGTACTACTTTCCTACACTCCTTATTATAATTTATATTCT
Organism: Ipomoea triloba; assembly: GCF_003576645.1. Lineage (NCBI taxonomy): Eukaryota > Viridiplantae > Streptophyta > Magnoliopsida > Solanales > Convolvulaceae > Ipomoea > Ipomoea triloba. The sequence continues at coordinate 3,091,705 of NC_044926.1, read as the reverse complement.
GCATTAAAAAAAATACTTTCTTTTATATCTAATATTATGTCTTCAATTGCCAAACGTGAATTTACTGAGCTTGCCATTGATGGTAGCAACTATTTGACTTGGGCCTTAGATGTTGAAATGCATTTGACATCAAAGGACTTAAAGCAAACTATTGCTGATGAATCACAAAGCACTGATGCCCAGAAGGCACAAGCTCTTATTTTCCTACGCCACCATTTGAATAACGATCTTAAAAATGAGTATTTGACTGAAAAAGACCCACATGCATTATGGAAGTCCCTGAAGGACCGATTTGACCAACAACTATCAATTGTCCTCCCTCAGGCACAATTTGACTGGCTGAATCTGAGGTTTCAAGATTACAAATCTGTAATTGAATATAATTCAGCCCTGCACAAAATTGTATCACAGCTGAAGCTCTGCAAACATGAAGTTTCAGAGTCTGATTTAATTGAAAAGACTTTGTCTACTTTTCATGCGAGTAACCTTGTACTCCAGCAGCAGTACAGGGCTAAGAATTATGACAAACACTCTGAACTAATTTCAGCACTTCTTGTGGCTGAAAAACATAATCAGTTGTTGATGAAAAATCATAATGCATGACCAGTTGGCTCTGCACCTGTGCCTGAAGCACATAATATTGCCAAAGGGTGGAAAAATAGAAGAGGTCGTGGTAAGGGTCGTGGTGGTAGACACGGTCGCGGTAACCGTAGAAGTATGGAACGTATTGGTTTTGTCCCGGAAGGTCAAAGCTCATACAATCGCGGTAACCGTAGGGGTACAAAACGCATTATTCTTACCCAAGGAAATCAAAACTCATCAAAGAAAAACTCTGGTCATAAACAGGTTTGCTACCGATGCGGATGTAGTGGGCACTGGTCCCGTACATGCCACATACCAAGGCATTTGGTTAATGCTTATCAAATGATGATGAAGAAAGATGATAAGCAACCAACAAAGAATGAATCTCATCATGCCAGTACCAGTTTGCCTGCAGCAAACGCGGTCATAAATAATGATGATGATGATCTCCTGATGAATTATGAAATTGGAGATTTTGAGCTTGAAGAATAGGGTGATCATGCATGGCATGTTGTTGACATTTTATGAATATTTCTGTTGCTTTCCTTTAAGTTTATTATAATAAAATCTTGTAATATATTAATGGCATGATTATATATATCTTTTATCATATGCTTTTAACAGCACTTCGATTTTTTACTGTCTACACGATGGACAATAAACCAATCATGTGCTTGGTGGATAGTGCAACTACACATACTATCCTTACAAATAAAAGGTTTTTTCAGACACTAAACAAGACGGGTAATAATATCACAACAATTGCAAATGATGAGATACAAGTAGTGGGCTCCGGTAGAGCTTCACTTATCCTCCCTAAAGGTACAAAGTTACTAATTGAAAATGCTTTGTTGTACCCCCAATCTAAGAGAACCCTGCTTAGTTTTAAAGATATTCGGGCAAATGGTTTTCATATTGAAACCAGAACTAAGGGAAATCAGGAGTTCTTAATCATGACTCAGTTAATCACTGGTCATAAGCAAGAGGTTGAGGAACTTGCATCTTTATCTTCTGGGTTGTATTATACCCACATACGACCCAACATCTCATGTGTTGCACTAACCATGAAATTAAAAGATCCACATTCTTTTCAAATTTGGCATGACCGCTTAGGTCATCCTGGTCAAATATGATGGGTCGGATTATTTCTAATTCTGCTGGACATAACCTTTCAAGGTCTCATGTACTTTCGCCAAATATGTATACATGTATTGCTTGTGCGAAAGGAAAATATATCATACGCCCGTCGCGTACTAAGGTTGGACATGAATCGCCTGCTTTTCTGCAAAGGTTGCAGGGCGATATTTGTGGACCTATTAATCCACCTTCTGGACCATTTAGATATTTTATGGTCTTTATTGATGCTTCTACTCGTTGGACTCATGTCAGTCTGTTATCAACGAGGAACAAAGCTTTCGCTAAATTTATTGCGAAAATTATTGAATTAAATGCCCAGTTCCCAGATTATCCGATTAAATCAATAAGAATTGATAATGCTGGAGAATTTACATCGACTGCTTTCGATGATTATTGTATGGCTTTGGGCATCAAAGTAGAGCATCCTGTACCTTATGTCCATACCCAGAATGGTCTAGCTGAATCGCTGATTAAGCGTATTAAATTAATTGCAAGACCATTACTACAAAAGTCCAGTTTACCAATTTCTTGTTGGGGACATGCAGTATTGCATGCTGCGGCTTTGATACAAATCCGACCTACTGCATATCATGATCATTCCCCCTTACAACTACTACGTGGCATAGAACCAAACATTTCCCATCTGCGTATATTTGGATGTGCAGTCTATACTCCTATACCACCTACACATCGTACCTCCATGGGCCCGCAACGAAAATTAGGTATATATGTTGGATATGAATCTCCCTCCATCATTAAATACCTAGAGCCCATGACAGGAGATCAGTTTACTGCGAGGTACGCTGACTGCATCTTTGATGAAGATCATTTCCCGACATTAGGGGGAGGTAAAGTACCTTATTTAACAAAATGTCGAGAAATTTCATGGGATGAAAAAAATCTTCAATATCTTGATCCACGTACTAGTCAAACTGAACTGGAAGTTCAGAAGATTGTTAATTTGCAAAATTTAGCAAATAACCTGCCAGATGCTTTTACTGATTATAAAGGAGTGACTAGGTCCCATATTCCTGCTCTGAATGCTCCTTCTAGAGTAGAAGTCCCCAAGGGTCCAAGTATGCACACTGACACTCCCCACCGCCAGAAGCGCGGGAGACCAGTTGGTGCAAAAGATTTAAATCCGCGGAAAACCAGAAATGGTAAAGTTTCACAGTCACTTCAGGAAGTTTTTATCCGTCCTGAAGACGAAATACCTAGTGAACATGCACGTGCTCCATATAACACTAGGGATGCGGAACACCTAGATCATAATATTTTGGGAAATGATAATGATCTGGTTGATGTAAATATAGAAACTGCCATAAATTTTGTTAATACAGGAGAAACTCATAACAGAGAATTGACAGTCGTCGACGACACTTTTGCCTGCGCAATTGCCTTGAACATATCACGTGATAATCTGGATCCAGAACCAAAATCAATAACCGAGTGCCGGAAGCGCTCTGACTGGTTAAAGTGGAAAGAGGCAATTGAGGCAGAGCTCAACTCGCTTAATAAAAGAAAAGTTTTTGGTCCCACCGTACTTACCCCGAAAGGTATGATCCCAGTAGGATCTAAGTGGGTGTTCGTACGGAAGAGGAATGAAAACAATGAGGTGGTGAAATATAAAGCGAGGTTGGTTGCTCAGGGTTTTACGCAAAGACCCGGAATTGATTTTGAGCAAACATATTCTCCTGTTATTGATGGCACTTCTTTCCGCTATTTAATATCACTGGCAGTAAAAATGAAATTAGATATGCAGTTGATGGATGTAGTGACAGCTTATCTTTATGGGTCACTAGATGCCGATATATACATGAGAATACCCGAAGGTATTGAAAATCCTTTTTTGAGGGAGAAAAAGGATCGCAACATGTATAGTATCAAGCTTCAAAAATCATTATATGGTTTAAAGCAATCAGGGAGAATGTGGTATAACCGATTAAGTGAATTCCTCCAGAAGAAGGGATATATAAATAATGATGTTTGTCCTTGCATCTTCACTAAGAAGTCATCAGATGGTTTTTGCATCATCTCTATCTATGTTGATGACATGAACATTGTTGGAACACACAAAGATATTGTGGAAGCATGTTCCTACTTAAAATTGGAGTTTGAAATGAAAGACTTGGGGAAGACTAGGTTTTGTCTCGGCCAGCAGATCGAGCATCTCCCTGGTGGAATTTTTATACACCAGTCAAATTATACAAATAAGCTCTTAGAGAAATTCTATATGGATAAGTCGCATCCCCTTAGTACTCCAATGGTGGTTCGGTCCCTTGAAGTGGACAAAGACCCATTTAGACCTAAAGAGGATGATGAGGATATGCTAGGACCTGAAGTCCCATATTTAAGTGCTATTGGTGCTTTACTCTATCTAGCTAACTGCACTAGACCAGATATTGCTTTTGCAGTAAATTTACTTGCTAGATTTAGTGCCTCTCCAACCCAAAGACATTGGAAGGGTGTAAGGCATATCCTTAGATATCTCCAAGGTACAAAAGACCTCGGTCTTTACTTTGAGAGTAACCAGGATATCTCATTGATTGGTTACTCAGATGCTGGCTATATGTCTGATCCTCATAATGCCAAATCACAGACTGGCTATGTTTTCCTTTGTGGAGGTACAGCTATATCTTGGAGGTCTGTTAAACAGACCCTAGTTACTACCTCATCTAATCACTCTGAAATCATTGCCTTATATGAAACCTCACGAGAATGTGTCTGGCTAAGGTCATTGATACATCATATCCATAATTCATGTGGTATAGCGAGCGGAGTTGACAACCCCACTATCTTGTATGAGGACAATGCTGCATGTGTTGCACAGATGAGTAGTGGGTATGTTAAGGGCAACCTTACAAAGCACATTGCGCCTAAGTTCTTTTACCCACATGAACTCCAAAAGAGCGGTGAAATTCTTGTTGAAAAGATTCGCTCTAGTGACAATCTAGCAGATTTGTTCACTAAATCCCTACCGACGTCAATTTTTGAAAAATATGTTAACAAGATAGGGATGCGAAGACTTGGAAGATTGTTATCTTCAGGGGGAGCGATAACTTCTAAATATACTCGACTAGGTTATCGAGAAAACCTTGAAAAATCCTGAAGATTAAACCCAGAAGGTTTTATGGTTGTACTCTTTTTTCCTTTAGCTAAGTTTTTTCCCACTGGGTTTTTCTTAGCATAAGGCTTTTAATGAGGCAACCGGTACATCACATAATTAGACATACCATGTACTCTTTTTCCCTCGACTAGGTTTTTCCCACTGGGTTTTTCTAGCGAGGTTTCCTCGACTAGGTTTTTCCCACTGGGTTTTTCTAGCGAGGTTTTCTCGACTAGGTTTTTCCCACTGGGTTTTTCTAGCGAGGTTTTTAGTGAGGCATGAGTATGATAACATGATGGCCAATGGGGAACCTTATTAATCAGAGTATGATAACATGATGGCCAATGGGGAACCTTATTAATCAATATGGCATCATCTCAAAAATCTTCAGAAGCAAGGAGGAGCACACGAACTTGATCTTCAATGATGTCTTTATCAGGGGGGCACATATTGTACTCTTTTTCCCTTACCCAAAATTTTTCCCCACTGGATTTTTCTTTGGTAAGGTTTTTAAAGAGACGATATAGTGTTCATCCTTTGGACATCCAAGGGGGAGTGTTATGAAATAAAAGGAAAATGATGGATGTCCAAGTTATGGTTTGAACCTTGGACCATTCACTCAAAATGCTAAGACTTAATCCACACAACAACAACTGCTGCTGATGGCAAATTTGGAGAACATTTAAGAAGTAAATGTGACTGGAAAGCTAGTTCAAGATGAAGACAAAAGCTATGGGTTAGGGGAATTGACCCCTTGACCTTAGGGTAACAAAGAGCATCTAGGCATTTGACAAATCCAACCAAACCAGGACAATTATGTGCATATACTGTACATATATATATTTGTTTACTCATCCCCTGACATTATAAAAACTCCCTCCACTCTTTGTAAAATCATCCAGGATCTTCATATATTAAATGCTTCACTTCTTTCCCATTTCCAGACTTTCGGCCATTTCACTTTTATTATTATTACTATTATTTTTATTGTTATTATTAGTAGTAGTACTATAATTTACAACATTTACAAGGTTTTATATATATACGCACACGCCGCTGTAAACAATAATACGTGGACCAATTCGGATCAATCACTATTCTTTTTTCTTTTCTTTTTTTTTTTTTTTGAGAATTCAATCACTATTCTATGGACCACAATCTATACATTTATGTCAACTATAAATAAAAAATACAGTTTTAATATACTAAAAATATATTATTTGTATATATAAAATACATTATTATATGTACATGATTTTTTATATATTATTATTAAATAATATATATTCAGTACACAAATAATATACTTTTAATATATTAAAAATGTATATTGCATTCATGGTCCACACAATAATTTAGCAATTTTAGTTGGCGCACAAGGACGCGGTTCTTCAGCCATTTCCCGTGTCAATACGGTATTGACTCGGGACGACATCCAAAGCTGAAGAACCAATACGTGTGTCCTCGATCTTGATGTTCTTCACGTGGTCCTAGAAGAATGTTCTTAATTGTTGACACTGAAATTTTATTAAATATATTTATTTTTAAATATTTAGTATAATATATTTTGAATAATATCAAAAAGTTTGACTTATCAAAACTCTTTATCCTACAGCTATAAATAGGAGCTTTTATTTCTATGTATTCATCCTAGAGAAAACTCATAAAATTAGCTTCAATAAAATGATCCTAAATGTAAAAGTCCCTCCATGAAAAGCATGCCTATCATGTTCATCCAAACCTCCACATTGAAGATTAAACCATTTGAACCTGGAAGCCTTCAGAAGTTCAAGACATCAATTGAAGAATCTGGAGGCCTTAAGAAGTTCAAGACATCAATTGAAGAATCAGAATACGATATATTCAGAGATATTGTACCCATACCCGATATTGATATACTACATGTAACAGGAATTTTGAATCTCATATATGTACTATTTAAATTTCTTTGTTTACATTAATCCTTTCCGATCTTTGATCACTGTTCTATTTGCTTCTTTTCTTCTTTTTTTTTGAGAACTGTTCTATTTGCTATGTATCAGCAACTCCAAAAAGATAATAAAAAGAAGCCGCATTGGGACTTGCCTTATCATATTGACAACTTGCTAAATAATTTTTATGAATGTGATGGATGATGTACAGGGAGTCTGGGATTAATTAGACGGTTGATTTTAAAATGACGCATCAAATAGTCTAGAAAAGAGTAGTTTGTATTAGACCTTCGAAGAAGATGGTCACATGAATTAAAAGGTGAAAGATGGCAGAATCAAAGACATTGATTGTTGCGATTTAAAGAGATCTGTTGTCTTAATAAAAAATACAATATTTTATATAGCCCTTAAACTCTTGTAAAAGTGTTGATTTGGGAGATGGGAAGCGACAAACCAACTTCCAGGCCACCTTCATAGTCCTTGGCGGTACTAAGAGACATTGCTCCAGTTAGATCAATGGAAGGAACTTCAAATTTTTTAGGCTTTCCCCATCCAAAGTCAAGTTGATAATAATCGAATCTTGGAGAGCTAGCAACGCTCAAAGATCGGTCAGGATTAATTCTTCCCACTTATCATCATCTTTATTAGTGTCCAGTTGGCTATGAATACTTTCTCCGATCACCACAGCCGCCTCTTCAAACCCTTCTTCTCCGACGAGTTGCTTCCTCTTCACCTTCCCGACAAAACCCAGGATGCAATTGCCGAAGTAATTTCTGGGCACCGGTGGGTCCAAACGCGCCCGGTAATCGGCGGCGCAGAAAAAGTAATCGTCCTCGTCGGCGTTACTCTCTGGATTTGTCTCGTGCCGCGATTTCACTAAGCAATTCCACACGTACGAGCAAATCATGGTAAATGACGACACGTGTACGAGATCGGGTCGCCGCGAAAGGATGTGGTTTTTGAGCCGTTGGATGTCGTCTCGTGTCACTACAAACGTTGCCCGCGCCTTGTCGGTGATTAATGGAAGGCGGTGAACGTGTGTGTCCTCAATCCTGATGTTTTTCATGCGGTTCCAGATATGTGTTCCTAGACCTTTCCGATCTTGGATCACTGATCGGTCGTAAAATGGTCGGAATTCTTCTGGGAAAGAAACAGGGGAAGTGTTTTCGTGTTTTTGACTGGAAAAGAAAGCCCAAGCCTTCATGAATCCAAAGATGCTACTAGCGTCACCAATTGCGTGGTGGTTAGTTACTCCGACGCAGGGAAAAAGCGTCACTTGTAGCGCAAGCACGGGGATTACGCCGGAGCCGTCCGCCGCACGCGAAATTGGCGGTAAGCTCGGAACAAGAGGATGGAATTCAGTATTGTTTCTTGGGTGGTCCGACGTGAGATGGTCAAAATGACCATTGCCGGAGTTAGACTCGGCAAAGACTAACGGGACGGTGTCTCCGTCCACGTAACGAATTTCCGGCAGGTTTGAATTGTCCGGTGAAACAATCACTCTACCGGCAAGGGGACTGTAGTGTTGAAGGGTGAGGGATAATGAAGTTTTGATCGTCGGAATCAGGGTATCTATGAATTGGGTTCTTGAAATGGGGCTTTGATAGAAGATGAGGCGATGAACTGGGGAGAGGTGCAACCAAATCACGTCAAGAAACGTGAAAGGAAGAGAGATTCCGGCAGTGGTGCCACCTCAGCTTTCTCCAGCACAGTGACGGTTTGGTTCACGGCCATTGGATGATGAAACTTGATTGTTTTGCTCAATATTGAGAGGTGCAGTGGGAATTTCAGAATGGCCAATATTTATGAAGAATGCATAAACCAATTGAGAAAGAAATCAGAAAATTCCAAAACCTAAAATCATTTCCTTATTCAGCAAAATCAATAACTCTCAAATTTGGAAAGGTTTAATTCTACTCCGATATTTACGTTCCATGTCCTCGAAAAAACCATTCCAAGTTCTAACCAAACACATTCACAGGAAGGAACACGCACGCCCTCGATCTAACCATTCTCCCTTTTTGCTCTACGGATCTCTATACGTACAACAATGAACCAGCATTGAGAATCGGACTTCCAAACGTTCCATGTCCTAATTCTACTGATAAGGGAAAAAATAAAGGTTAAGAGAATGTGGTCGAGGATCCATTTGAGGCTTATCCATATTTTTTTTAGTTGTAATAATATATATTTATTACTAATATTATAAAATTTATGATGAAATTTAATAATTTTTTGTCTCACCTATTTTAAGCTATGTTCAATTTTAATCACTGGCCTCAAATTTTGCTAATTGACATGCAAAACATTCGTTTTTTTTCCCAGCATTGATAATGGACTACTAGACAATGTTAAAAAATTTAGAAGTAGTGCTGCAGCCGTGCAGGTCAATTGGCAAATTTAGAGTTTGAAAAATGAAATTGAAATTTTGTCAAAAGATGTGGTATTAAAAGTGATAAAATTTTGTTTACAATATTTGTAAAAAGAAAATATAATGAAATTATAAAACAGTTATATTGGTCCATCCAATAACTCATATACTAGAGGCTAGAGCCAAAGACTTCCTTGAGGATGTCTAGTCAAATGCTAGGTCAATTTTATTATCACTTTAACAATTTTTTACGTGACATAATCGATTTAAATGCTCAACCTAAAGACATCATGTCAACTATATTAGCAGTATAAATAGGCTCCTATGTGTAAAGGATCCAAAATTTAGTTTACTTATATTTATTCTATAAGCGAAACTAAAGTCTCTAAAGCTATCAGTATTTCATTTTACTAAGACAATTAGTAACATATACCCTGCTAAAATATTTATTGTCAATATCTTTATTATATTAAAATATACATTTTATTTATGGTCAAAAAACTTATGTGGTGGTACGTAGAATAATGGTTGCAGCCAAATTAAGTTGGTCTTGGTAGCCAGCGCCCAGCGTTCCGCATTATTCTACTTTTATGATGGAACAATATGGTAATCGGGGTTGTCAAAGACCTTGTGGTCTAGTGGCACCCGGTGTCTCGGTTAACACTCTCACATGAATGATTGGAGTGGATTCGAGCTTCAGTAGAGACAACTGTTGATTCTTTGTACTTCAATAGGTTGAGGGAGGGATACTACATTGTAATAGAGTCAGTAGTACTCAAAATAATATGATAACTGGGACGGCCACAAAACTTTAGAGCTAATGTAAAGGAAAATACTTTTGTTTTATTCTTAAAATTAAAATTTAAGATTCTTTTTCAACGGGACAGCAAGACTGTTTGTCCTAAACCCATTATTCATTTATTCCAAAGATTCGTATCGTATCAGTGGGCCCTGAAATTAATTCAGGCTGCCTCTTTTTTTTTCTTTTTTCTTTTTTTTTGAAAGAGGCAGCCTGATGTATTTCAGGGCCCACTGAATCACTGATACATCAGGCGGCCTCCTATGTCCTAAATATTTGTCATAAACTTCCTATGATGTGTATATATATATAGCCAAAGCAACAATTCTGATCTAGTCGCACTAAGTTGCTCTCACATATAAAAGATTGTGGATTTAAATTTTAGTGGAGGCGGATATTGACTCTTTGTATTTTAATAGATTAAAAAAGTAGTTATGAACTCTTATTCTATTATAATAGAGTCAGCAATACTCAAAATATTTATATTTATTTTTTTATGTGTGTAATTTAAGTGACCTAATAAAGTATATTTATTTTTTATGTGATAATATAAGATAATTTAACTGAAATAATAAAGTATAACCATAATTATAAACGAGCTCAAATAGCTACACATAGATTATCTCTTGAACGACTAGGTGAGGTCTAAAACTATAACCTACAACTATACTCATAAACAAGCTTAAATAGTTAAACATGCACTATCTCTTGACCAACTAGGTGAGGTCTAAAACTATAACCTACAAACAATTATATTGACCTGCATGACTCATATGTTGGCCATGTTTGGTAAATGACAGTTCCGTCAAAATTTTGACAGATTCTTTCTTTTTCCCCTCGTATTAAAAGTAAAATGGTATAACGATAGTTGATTGTTTAACTATGTAACTCTAATCATTTGGTATCATTCTATAAAAAAAATTGATTATACGATCAATTTATTAATTTTTATAGTCAACTTTAACGAAAATCTCCCACATGATTTATTTTAATTTGAGCAACATGTAAATGAGATGGTGGAATACAGTGACCTTGGAGTTTACGTTGATTAAGATTATTAGACATTCCGGCAGAATTTTAAATAAATCTTATTCAAAAAACCCTAGAAGGCTCCTCCTTCTCTCTAAACTCTTCGCTTCTTCTTCTCCTTGGTCCGGAGCATAGCGGAGGCGACGTCTTCTCCTCTTCACGATTGTCGTCTTCTTTTGCTCTTTTCTCTCTGTCTCTCCTCTCCATTTTCGCCTCCCCCATCGCCGTCCACCACACCTACGATCTCACATTGTCGCCGTGTTCTTCGGCTATCGCCGCCCCTTCTCCTTCCCTTCTAGCGTTCTTCCTCTTCCCCAGCTTTAGATCTGTCAAGAAGTACATCACCATTGAATAAGGAAAAGAAGGTTTTGGGTTTTGCAAAAGGTGAAGTAGGAAGGAGTGGTTTTTTCTTAATTAAAAGCAGTGTTGTTTTTTTATTAGTAAGTTTTATTGCTATTATACCTTTCGTTTATTTATCGAATTTGTTGCTTCTCGCATCTTTAGCAAGTTTATTCCCTCTCGCTTCTTTTGCGAGTTTATTCCCTCTCTTTTTTTGGCGAGTTCTTGTTATAAGCGTAGAACGATAATTGGTCATGGCGTATGTGAACCACGCACAAAAGAATGAAGATTGATACTCGGGTGGTGTCAACGACTTTTGAACTAGAGTATGCCTTCGTTATGTTTGACCAAATTACTATTGACAGTAAAGAAGCTTGGAGTGCTCCTATCGACTTCAGCTTCAAATTTTGTGAAACAGTCTGCGATTCAAGTTTTCGATAACATTGTTAGGAAATTTGTTTCTATGTCTGACTGTAAGGAATGTTTGTCCATTCCATTAATCTTTCTTGTAAACGTTTCCGCTTATGATTCAATGAATTATTCTTCAGAGTTTATTATCAAAAAAAAAAAAAAAAGATTATTAGACATTCCAGCCCAATCTCAATGAAAGTCAAAGACTCCTTTAGACCTTGACGTGAACGGACAATTTCTCATTGTATTTTTTGAGCTCCAATCAGGCTAGGAAAAAGTCATGAATCAAAACCTTTCATGACTAAGCAATAAAATGGATACATACACGAATTTTCTTGCATGTTGCTTGTTTTTTCACATCAACCCTTACTTGTTTGTTGTTTTACAGTAGCGTCGTCATTGCTTGTTTAGTTGTTTCTTTGCTATTATAAATAAATAGGTTGAGCTTAAGAAGCTTTAAGCTAGGCTTTCCCTCTATTATAAATTATTTCTCTAATTAGCTAGGAAATTGATCAAAATAAAGGATAAAATCAAATGTGGTAGACATTTGACAATAATGTATTATATGTGAAAACATTGAATCATTGATAGACCAAATGCAATAGAGATACAATAGTTGAGGGACTACTTAGGAAAAAAAGAAACAAAAAAACTTTATACTCCGTAATATTCATGATGAAGTTTTATCACTTTTAACCTCATGCATTTTAAGCTATTTTCAAATTTAATCTTTGACTTTAAATTAAAAATTGTCAATTAAGATGCTCGACTTAAAAAAAATTAAATTAAATGTCGTGCATGTTAATTTAAAAATTTGAAATCAAAGACTAAAATTGACAATGACTTTACATGTGAAACCAAAATTTTTTATTTATGATATTAAGAAACAAGAAATCATCATCAGACCTAGGACATACATGTTGTTATAAGTCTTGTAATATTAATCTCCGAAAATCACTTCATATTATTAACTCATGATGTGTTTATATTAATGATTGAAAATTTTGTCCCCCAGCTACCCACTAATCTACCCCCACCCCTTGAAAATTTTGAACCCTTTATTTAAATGACTTCTAAAATATTTTAAGTATACTTTATTCATTCAATAATTTCTTTTCACCTTTTTTGTCTATATCATTCACTAATATAATAACAATTAAAAATTGAGTTCAACTTTATTTACTCCCAATTTTTTATTAATGTGTGATCGGATGTTGTTGAGCATATAATATATAGACACAAATTACACTCTAACTATCAGTTTAGCCTTTTAGTTGAGATAAAACACATGACTCAATTTGGTATTAAAGCCAACTTCATGCCAAACTCATGCAGGTCTGTTGAGCATATATATATATATATATAATATAAATATAAATGTGCAATCCAACTATCAGTTTAGACTTTTAAATGGAATGAAACATGCTTCAAAAAGTTTTAACTTTCAAAATTAAGATGATTATATTAAAGAAAACACTTTGGTACAATAATGAAAGTTGTGAAGACAAATTCAAGTCCCTCACTATGAATACACAAACTCATATAGCCTTTAAACCTTGATTAAAAATTGTAATGAAAGTGTTCATTTGGTTGATGGGAAGTGACAAACCGACTTCCAGGCCACCTTCATAGTCTTTGGCTGTACCAAGAGACATGGCACCAGTTACATCAATGGAAGGAACTTCAAACTTGCTAGGCTTTCCCCATCCAAAATCAAGTTGATAATAATCAAATCTCGGCGAACTAGCCACACCCAGGGACCGATCAGGTTTGATTTTGGACATTTCTCTGAACTTATCGTCAATATCAGTCAAAGGCACATCATCTTCTTTAGGACTGTTCAGTTGACTGCGAATAGTTTCTCCGATCACCACAGCCGCCTCAACGAAGCCGTCATCTCCGGCGAGTAGTTTAGTCTTCGTCTTCGCGATAAAACCCATGACGCAATTGCCGAAGTAATTTCTGGGGACCGGTGGGTCCAAACGTGCCCTGTAATCGGCCGGACTGGAAAAATAATCATCCCCGTCCTCGTCCCCGTCCTCGTTATTATCTGTGCTTGTCTGGATTCGAGATTTGACGTAGCAATTCCAAACGTACGAGGCAATCATGGTAAATGACGTGACGTGTGCGAGATTGGGTCGTCGTGAAAGGATGTGGTTTTTGAGCCGTTGGATGTCGTCTCGCGTCACCGAAAACGTTGCACGGACCTTATTTGTGATTGATGGGAGGCGGTGAACGTGTGTGTCCTCGATTTTGATGTTTTTTATGTGGTTCCAGATGTGTGTTCCTAGTCCTGTCCGATCTTGTACCACTGTTCGGTCGAAAAATGGTTGGAATTCTGGTGGTAAAGAAACAGGGGATGTGTTTTCGTGACGGGAAAAGAAAGCCCAGGCCTTCATGAACGCGAAGATGCTACTACCGTCGCCGATTGCGTGGTGGTTAGTTACTCCGATGCAAATCCCGACGTCGGGAAATAACGTCACTTGTAACGCAAGCACGGGGACTCTGGTTGAGCCGTCTGGTAAACTCGAAGCCGGGGGTAAGCTGGGAACAAGAGGATGAAATTCTGAGCAATTTCTTGGGTGGTTGGAAGTGAGATGACTAAAATGACCCTCACCGGAGTTTGACTCGGCGAAGACTAACGGCACGGTGTCGCCGTCCGCGTAACGAATTTCCGGCAGGTTTGATTTGTCCGGTGAAATAACCACTCCGCCGGCCAGGGGACTGTAGTGTTGAAGGGTGAGGGATAATGAATGTTTGATCGTCGGAATCAGGGTATCTAGGAAGTGGGTTCTTGAGATTGGGTGTGGATAGAAGATGAGGCGGTGAACTGGGGCGAGGTGCAACCAAAACACGTCAAGAAACGTGAAAGGAAGAGAGATTTCGGGAGTCGCTTCCGGCGGGGGTGCCACCGGAGTTTTCTCCAGCACGGTGACGGTGTGGTTGACGTCCATTACAAAAGCTGAAACTTTAGTGAGAGATGGAAATCTCAAAATAGCCAATTGTGTGGTTAGACTTCGTATGTATTAAGAAATGCGACAACCAATTGATTTAGAAGCCCTGACGTGGTGAACTCTTTCAGGGGTTGTTATGCCATGGAGCTTAGTGGATCCAAGTTCATGTTCACGATTTTAATACTGTTTACAATTTTAATATTTTATGTTCACAATTTTTGAATTCTGTTTACAATTTCATAACTTTATATTTAATATTATAACACAATTTTTAAATATATATAATAAAATTGTGAGTATAGAATTTAAAAATTGTAAATATTGAGTAATATAATTTTGTATATTGAAATTTAAATTTGTGAATATAGAATTTTAAAATTGTAAACATAGATCTGAATTCACCTTGCAATGTGGATCCGAATCTATAGCATAAATGCATAATTTGTCCTCTTTCATCTTGTCAAATAATGATGTGGGTCCTTAAGATAAGAAATTTCATCTTGGTGAACAAGAATTCTTGAATTTTCCAAAACATCAATTCATTTTCGTATTCAATAAATCTCCAATAAACGTTACAATGTAATAGCTATATTTTACAACTTGTCAATTGGTAGGACCCATTACAACGTTACCTTCTAGATGTTAACTTTTATTTTTTTATTTTTTTATTTCAATTCTCTAATTTTCTTATAATAATAACAAAATTATTTTGTTGATATCCTTTTATAAAATTGTTCCCTCCAATGAATTAAAAGAACTCGACATCATTGTTTAATAAAGAAATATAAAGTTGTTATAGTTTTTCCCATCAATTTTGTTTTTTTAGCATGTAACAAGGATAAATGGTTAATAGATCCATAATGTTTTTTTTTTTTTTTTTCGAAAACCGATCCACGATGTTAAAGTCTGCGAAAGTGTGTGTGTGTGTTTTTTTTTAATAGGGCGCTGGCAAAAGGTTTGGATAGATATGCACCAATGTTAGATTCAAAAGTGTCAGAGGAAGAGAAAACAAAATTCTCGAAAGCATCAATCATGACATCTTGTTTGTCTAAAATTTTATTCAATATCAGTTTGTATAAAGTATTTTTAATAATTTTTCTTTCAAAAAAAATATTTTTTCTTTATGGAAATAATGAAAGTAGCATTTAAAATAAACGAATTCTATAGAAAGTGGCCATCATATATATATATATATATATATATATATATATATATACAGCACAAAAGCCCCTTGCCAAAAAGTCTAAAAAATTGTCTAACAGAAACTATACAACTCCAAAATGGACAAAAATATTAATCTAATAGGAAGTTATTTAACTCCTTCAACCCAAAAAAAATAATTATTAAAAAAAAAAAGACTCCATAAAACATCTATCCAAAGCTTAACGACAGCCAACAGGAAATACAATCTCCAAACATCTTTAAATTTACAGTTCCACGGTTAAATATTATTTGACACTAAATAATGTTTTAAAAAAAAAAGTGCTTTTTATTCCGTATAATCTTCCACTTTCAAAATTTCTTTTGGATGACTTATAATGATGAAATGCCTATAAATTAATGACTTTACTAACATTTAGTAAAATATTAAATTATACAATCAAATAATGTCATGTCATAATTTAATGTGTGAATAACATTACTCAATAATGTCCTCATCTATGAGCCATTATGTGTTTAATACAATCATTATTGTGTGGTCATGGTTCACATAGCTATGTATATCATATTATCAAATAATGTATTATATATATATATATATATATATATATATATATATATATATAATCTATATTATATTCAAAAAAATATATTATTTGAGTACATAAATAATGTATTTTTAGTATAATAAAAATATACTTTTTGTGTGGACCATGCCGTGTTTAATTGCGTACGCTAGTAAAATGTAGGTTAAACATTTTATAATAAATTGCACTTGGTCAAGCATGCAGAACAATAACTTGACTTTTGTCATTTTATTTTATTGTGGGGCCAAGTGGGCTCTACCACTAAAGCACCATTTTTTTTTTTTGAAAAAAAATTAAAGCGCCAGTTATGTATCGATAAGTATATTTATATTTAGATAGGCGCAAACTCCTAAAATTACGCACTTTGAATATGTGTGGCTCTAAAAATAACAATAATAACGAAAGAAGAGACAAAGAGAAAAACACGTAATTATTATTGTATTTCAAAATTAATGTTAATATCAAATTTAATAATTGATTGCTATCCATAATTTCTGATGTGATAATTCCTCTATTTCCATAGAGTTTCAATGGCGATCATAATGATACAATTATACTATTTCCTTTTACATCCTAATATCCTATCATTCAGAAGGAAATAAAATTACAGTACGAATTATCATTGGATTCAGAAGGAAAAATTTTAGCCGACTAAAAATGACATAATATTTTATAAATTTTGGAAACTCAACGGGATAATATGCCACATTATAAAAATGAAATTACGTCTTCTATTCTTGACTCTTGAGACTATATATTTTTTTAATTTTGTGAATTTCATTTACTAAATATTTAAATAGACTAATATTTTATATGCACGACGCGCAAAAACATATGTCAATATTAATACTAATTATTAAAATGTTTATTTTTTAAATATAGCATATAATTTTTTTTAAAAAATTTATAGTTGTAGAATTCATATTATATTAAATAAAAGTATAGTTGATAATTTGAGTAATAATTATGGTATGATTAATATTATTGAAATAAGAAATTTAGATATGATATATTACTAAATATAATTATGGTAAGATTTAATTAAAATTTAATGAAATCATCAAACTTATTTCTTATAATAGCATGTTTATATACATTATTACCTTTGAAGAATAAAAGAAAAAAAATATTGTGTATGCATATGCATGGTAATACTAATGGAAAAAGATAACAGAAGTTATAACACATATTTTTGTCCATAAAATTGTATAGTACAATTCTTATAGTACAATGTATACAAAAATTTAACAGAAAGAAATGACATAAATTAGGTTATAACCTGAATTGAAATTCATTAGGTTTTTAGATTAGATATATGACTTTAAAAAAAAACAAAATGAATAAATATATCAAAAAGTATGAAATGAAACAAGATTACGTATCAAAACTCTTTGCTAGAATTTTCCAATCAATATAATAGTAATTACGGGTCAAGTTTGTCTACCCAAAAGTCGTTATCCGTCCATTACAAAACCATGAAATGTTTCTAGCATGTCCACATTTTAAAACCCATGTCGATTTCAGAATGTGTAAGCTGATATGACTATTTAGATTATATATTGTTAAAATTTGGAATGTTGAAAGTTCTAAAATATTAAGCACAAAGATGTTGACTTCGTAAAGATCAAATTACAAGTTGTTATGATCAACAACTTAACACTACACCAAAAGCTATAAGCTCATAGTATCTCTGTAACCTGCCTCTATACCACTTGTTAGATTAAGCGTTTATCACTACACTAAAACTATAGCGTGTAGTAAATGCGCAATTTTATATTATTTTATTATAACGCTACAATTTTTATAGGCATTATATTGACTTGATTCTTTTAAGTGTACGTCAACAATTTCATAGTGAGTGCTAAACTTGACTTTTTACCTTCCCTGTTTAATACAAGTCTATTGATTTTCTTAACTTGAGTCATAGATCCATGTTGTTTTGTGCACCCCAGGCAAACTTCCTATCTTTCCGAATTTTGTTCCTTTCAAGGAAATAATGATGGAACTTATCAAACTTTTGCTAGCTCAATTACATAATAGTAATAATAAGATAAATGCAAATATTAAAATGCCCAATGGTAAAAAGGGATACATTTTTGTTATATTGTAAATAAACAACATTGAAATTACTTATATATAAAGTCTGCATTCTGCTACTATTCCCTCTCTGCTTTCTTTCCGGCCTAGAGCAGTGATACAGAGGGAACAAAACAAAATCCCAGAAGCAGATCAGACTTGGTAACTTGAAAATGCATATATAAATCTATAAAGCCTTCAAACCATGGGTGAATATTCTGGAAAAACTGTCAATTTGTGTGACTAGCAGTGATAAACCAATCTCCAGACCACCTTCAATGTCCCTGGCTTTCCCAAAAGATATGGCACCAGTTAAATCAATGGAAGCAAATTCGAACTTTTTAGGCCTTCCCCATCCGAAATCAAGTTCATAGTAATCGAATTTAGGCGACCCAGCCACCGACAATGATCGATCAGGTTTCACCGCCGATAACAAAGCAAACCAATTTTCAGCGCCTTTGAAAACTCCGGACTCCTTGTCGTATAATTGCCCGCGAATGCTGTCTCCGATCAGGGCCGCAGCGTCTACCAACGCTTTCTCGCTAGTCAGTTGCTCAGTTTTTGCGAATCCAACCACTGCGGTGAGGCAATTGCCGAAGTAGTTTTCAGGCGCCGGTGGATCCAACCGTGCCCGGCACTCCGCCGCGCAGCCGAAGATCTCGTCTTCGTTGTCGGTGTTCTCTGTTTCTGGACCGTATCGGGATTTTACTAAGCAAGTCCATACGTACGAACAAATCACTGTAAATGAGGAGACATGTTTTTGTTCCGGTCGGTGCGCGAGGATGTGATTCTTGAGCCGTTGGATGTCGTCGCGGGTGAGAATGAATGTGAGGCGGGCCCGGTTGGTGATTAATGGGAGACGATGGACGTGTGTGTCCTCAATTTTGATGTTTTTAATGTTGTCCCAGAACAGAGATTCCAGTCCTTTCGGATCTCTGATCACTGTTCTGTCATACGACGGCTGAAATTCAGGTGGTAACGACAAAGACGATGTTTTGTTGTCGGCGAGATTAGAGAAGAACTCCCAGGCCTTCATGAACCCAAAGATGCTACTAGCGTCGCCGATTGCATGGTGGTTGGTCACGCCGATGCAAATCCCGACGTCCGGGAACAGCGTCACTTGTAACGCAAGCACGGGGACTACGGCGGAGCCGTCCGGTGCACGCGAAGCCGGCGGTAAGGCCGGAACAAGAGGATGAAAATCAGTACAGCTTTTCGCATGGTCGGAGGTGAGATGACCAAAATGACCCTCGTCGCCTGAATCAGACTCCGCCAGGACTAAAGGGACGGTGTCGCCTTCCTCGTAACGAATTTCCGGCAGGATAGAATTGTCTGGAGAAATAATCACCCTGCCGGCGAGAGGACTGTAGTGGCGAAGGGTGAGAGATAAAGAATGTTTCATCGCCGGAATTAGGGTTTCTAGGAAGTGGGTTCTTGAGATTGGGTGTTGGTAGAAGATGAGGCGGTGAACTGGGGTCATGTGCAGCCATAACAAGTCGAGAAACGTGAGGGGAAGAGTGATTTTGGGTGTCCCTTCCGGCGGTGGTGCCACCGGAATCTGCTCCAGATCGGTGACGCCTTTGGAGATGGCCATCGGATTTCGTGAAACTTTTTAATATTTAATAAGAAATAAGAAATTTCAGATTGGATCATTCTGTTGTATAGGGTCAGATGACATTTTATAGAATTCTGATACAGAGTAATTATATTATTCCGTATTAATATAGGATAGGTCAACTTTGCTGGCGCTAAACATGTTCTAATATCGTAAAAAGATCACATTGATTAACATTATTATAATAATATTATTATATTATTACGCACGATTTAACAACTCCATTGTGATTTGTTGGCATTTTATTCTTTTTTGGAATAAGAGGTTAATAGGTTATTCAACTAGATACAATAATGTTATTAAGCAATCGAATTTAAAAAATTTACAATTAAATTTTTAAATTAATTATTTCATGTAATTTCTTCAATTTGTGAGTTTCAAACCGCTAACCTTAAATTTAAAATATTTTAAGAGTAGCATCAGGTTGCTTAATAATGTTTTTCAGGTACATCAATGCACACAATCACACACCAAAAATGTTAATTCGTGAGTGAAGAACTTGAGCCGCCTTATATATATATATATATATATATATATATATATATATATATATATATATAAAATGATGACTAATCTCAACCGCTCATCGAGATTTATTAAGAGGAGGGTTTCAGTAAAACAAAAAGTATGAGATCAATTTTATAATTATTGAAAATTTTTAAGTTTTTAATATTTATAAAAACAACCTCACTTGTTTTTTCCTAATTTTTCCAACTACACTAACTGTTAATTTATTCAAATTGATGAATTAGATTACTTCCCACTTTTTACATATGAGTATAATCTTGATTTTTTTTTTTTTGAATGAGATTGGCCTTGATCAGAGTAATCTTATAATTTGATGTGAATACCAATTGTAGAATGTTAAAAAGAAAAAGAAAAAGAAGATAAAACATACAACTTTAATAGAACCAAAATAATAATGTTATATTCTCCTCTGATTTAACCTTCTTACATTGTAAGATTCGATTGATTCTTTTTATATTTGATTAATAAATAGAGTATATTTTTCTGTGATATGTGAAATTAGTCAATTCATGACAACTAATGAATACTTTCACGAACATTAGAAGATAGGGTCAATAGCAAAAAATATCATTATTTTAATTGAAAAAGAATACAAAAATAGGTCACACAATAATAATTGAAATGTGTATATACTTTGCTCAAAAATCGAGGGAAAAGTATTGGAAATAAATTTTTGGTATTGCAATTTATGACAAGAAAAGGCCAACAGCGGAAAATGTGTAGGTCAGTCTACCTACAACTTGCTTCTGGAGATTTATGCACAATTAAAAGAAAGTCCTCTTTTTTTTCTTCTTCTTCTTCTTTTTTTTTTTTAAAAAAAATAAAATAAAATTTATAGCTTCATGTATTAATTACTATGAATTTTTATGCGTAGGATCATAATGCTGGTATATCTATGCATATTTTTAAATAGTAATCATGCATTTTCTACTTTTTTTCGTCACTTGAATTTTTTATTTTTTACACGCAATGCTCAAAGATTTGAGCCTAATATTAAAATTTATTAAAAGAATTAATAAAAATAAAAATGTAAAAAAGTTGAATCCATATATGAGGAGAGTGAATATGTCATCGTTGACGATTTACTTTGCATTTCAAAAAGAGTTTCTTAATAAAAATACATAATACTTTAGAAACTGATAAATATTTTGTAAGAAAGAATCTTGTCAATATTATCTTTTTCTTTTTAATAATGTAACATCTTCTCTTTCACCGTTAGTATATCATTTATATATATACTCTGATGCATCAAATATTAATTCTAATAACAAATATGTTTATATAATTTATTTATTGAGGACATTATAATAAATTAAATCATATAACTTGAAATATTACCTTAACCAAATAAGATAATATTATATTTCCATTATCCAAACTAAATATATAAGATAATGGGACATTTCGTAAACCAAACATTCTTAAAAGCTATGAAAGGCTTTCAAATCCTGATAAAATTATCGAATTGAGTGGCGGGAAGTGACAAGCCAATCTCCAGTTGGACAGCACTTTCATGGTCCCTGGCTCCCCTCTCAGTTGCTTAGTCTTCGCATATCCGAAACAGGCCACCAGGCAATTGCCAAAGTAGTTTCCGGGTACCCGTGGATTCAGACGTAACCCACGATTAGTTGTATGGACCATAAATGCAATATATATTTTAATATGTTAAATATATATTATTTGTTTATTGAATGTACAATAATATATCAAAATAATGTACTTTTAAATAATGTATTAAAAATGTATTTATTATTTATGTTTTACACAAATGTGTGCACCATGCTCTATAAAATAATGATGTGGTACCAAAGTAGTTATTTGTCCATTTCAAAACCATGGAATGTAGCCAGCACAGATGACAATATTTTTATAGGCAACGCAACAGCAACAACATTGAAATTACTTATAAACTCTGATCTGCATTCTGCTATTATTCCCGGCCTAGAGCGCAGCAGTGATACGGAGTGAAGAAAATAAAATCCCAGAAGCAGATCAGACATACTAAATTGAAAATGCATATATAAACCTATAAAGCCTTCAAATCATGGGTGAAAATTGTGGAAAAACTGTGAATTTGTGTGAGTGGCAGTGATAAACCAACCTCCAGACCACCTTCAATGTCCCTAGCTTTACTTAAAGAAAAGGCACCAAATAAATCAATGGAAGCGAATTCGAACTTCTTAGGCCTTCCCCATCCGAAATCCAGCTCATAGTAATCGAATTTAGGCGACCCAGCCACGCTGATTGATCGCTCAGGTTTCGCCGCCGATAACAATGCAAACCAATCTTCAGCGCCTTTGAAAAGTCCAGACTCCTTGTCGTAGAGTTGCCGGCGAATACTGTCTCCGATCACGGCGGCAGCATCTACCAACGCTTTCTCGCCCGTCAGTTGCTTCGTCTTCGCGAATCCAATGACGAACGTGAGGCAATTGCCGAAGTAGTTTTCAGGCAACGGTGGATCCAACCGTGCCCGGCATTCCGCCGCGAAGCCGAAGAGCTCGTCTTCATCGTCGTCGATGTTGTCTGTTTCTGCACTATATCGGGATTTTACTAAGCAAGTCCATAGGTACGAAGAAATGAGTGTAAATGAGGAGACATGTTTTAGTTCCGGTCGGTGAGCGAGGATGTGATTCTTGAGCCTTTGGATGTCGTCCCGGGTCAGCATGTATGTGACCCGGACCCGGTTGGTGAATAACGGAAGACGATGGACGTGTGTGTCCTCAATTTTGATGTTTTTAATGTTGCCCCAGAACAGAGATTCCAGTCCTTTTGGATCTCTGATCACTGTTCTGTCGTACGACGGCAGAAATTCCGGTGGTAACGATACAGACGATGTTGTCTTGTCGGCGATATTAGAGAAGAATTCCCAGGCCTTCATGAAAATCAGTACAGCTTTTTGCTTGGTCGGAGGTGAGATGATCAAAATCACCCTCAGACTCCGCCAGGACTAAAGGGACGGTGTCGCCTTCCTCGTAACGAATTTCCGACAGGATAGAATTGTCGGGAGAAACAATCAACTTTCCGGCGAGGGGAGTGTAGTGGCGAAGGGTGAGAGATAAAGAATGTTTCATCGCCGGAATCACGGTTTCTAGGAAGTGGGTTCTTGAGATTGGGTGTTGGTAGAAGATGAGGCGGTGAACTGAGGTCATGTGTAGCCATAACAAGTCGAGAAACGTGAAGGGAAGAGTTATTTTGGGTGTCCCCTCCGGCGATGGTGCCACCGGAATCTGCTCCAGAACGGTGATGTTTTCGGAGATGGCCATCGGATATCGTGTGGTTGGTTAATATTTAATTTGAAATTTCAGATTAGACGACTTAATCGTATAAGGTCAGGAAATGTTTATATAATTCTGATTGCAATCATTGTATATGTGGACCATGAATATAAGGTATATTTTTATTATACTAAAGTACATTATTTTAGAGTATATTACTTTTGTACTGAAGGTACATTATTTCATATACTTTATACAAAAATAATGAAATTTGTTTATGGTTCACACAGCTACGTGAATCATGGTCCACACAATAATTACCCTCTAATAGGGAGTTCTTTCAAAAAAAAATTGTGATAGGGAGTAATTAATACGATGGCCCAACTTTGCCTAACTTTGCCTGCCCAAAATTTAATTTCTACGAATCTTAGTACTGTAATTTGTCAATGACTATTGACTGGCACTAAAGATGTTAACGTAATTTCGTAAAAAGACCACATTGAAATGCCTCTTTTATTATTTTAATTTTATTCTCCGTATTACATATGATTCAACAACTCCATTGTTGATTTGTTGACATTTTAATATTTTGTTAAAAGTAAAAAAGTTAACACCATTTATAATCACTTTACTCTACTTTTTCTTTTTATTTGTTTTTTTTTTCTTTCTAACAACTCTTTTGTGATTAAGTGAATTGATAGTGTGAATAGTAATTGAACTCGTAACCTTTATATACGAAAATTATAGTTCACTCAATCACTAACTCCTTCTACTTTGTGGTTACTCTTTACTCTACTTTTACTTTATGGGTGATGGATAATTGATTTTATAGTTAAAATTAGGATGACTAATAGTTTTCGACCGAATTTTGGCGTCTCAGAAAGGGTCTTAGAAATGTTAGGGACAGAGGGTTTTGCAATGTTGTTGTTCAGCTAGACTCATGAGCAATTGTCAATGTCATTGGAGGAGAGAATTAGGGTCGTTTACTTATTTTCCTGTTTTTCCATTTTCATTTCTTTAGTTTTCCATTTTTCCTTCTTCATTCCTCCAGTTTTCCAATTTTTCCTCTTAATTTCTTCAATTTTTTCATTTCGTTAGTTTTAGTACATAGTTTGATTACAAAACAAAATACTCAAAACTTCATTAAATACAGTCATCCCATAAAACATTTGTATATTTATACAACAAAGATAATGATAATAATAATAATAATAATAACAAAAACAACAACAACAACAACAACAATAATAATAAAAATAAAGATAATAATAATAACAATAATAACAACAACAATAATAATAAAGATGATGATAATAATAATAATAATAACAATAACAACAACAACAACAACAACAACAACAACAACAACAATAATAATAATAATAATAATAATAATAAAGATAATAATAATAACAACAACAACAACAACAACAACAACAATAATAATAATAATAATAATAATAATAATAATAAAGATAACAATAATAACAATAATAACAACAACAACAACAACAACAACAACAACAATAATAATAATAATAATAATAATAATAAGCTCTTTTTTTTGAGAACAAAAGAAATTAGCTTAAGAAGAAGAAAAGGAAAAGAATAGGATAATAAAGATACATGGCTACAGCGCAAGAAGAAGAAAAGAAATTAGCCTAACAGGTTTCGAACCTGGGACCTCAGGGCCAGCAAAGCATGCAGCGCAAGAAAAAGAAAAGAAGAAATTAGCTTAAGAAGGCCATGCCCAATAAGTTGCGAACCTGGGACCTCCGAATTAGCGAAGTACTGGTACTGACGTACTGTTCACCGGCCCGTTTTCCATTTGGAAAAATGGAGAAGTCCATTTTGACTCTCTCCAAATTTGTATAGAAATGGAAGAATGGAGATGGAAAGTCATTTTAGAGAATTGGTTTTAGTAAACAAGTTTTCCATTTTCTATTTTTTTCACTTCCTCATTTCTTCATTTTTTTTGAAAAATCTTATATTTTTTCAAGTTGCTAAACGACCCCTCAGGCTCTCAAGGACGAAAGCAGCGACTCCCACTTTGAATTGTAAAGAGAATTTATCCCAACTACACATTTTTTGAGTTTCTCATGTTCTGAAATAATGTAACAGTTAGTGCTTGGCATGCAATGATGATGGATCAATTGCCAAGGGCATAAAAGACCTCCTTGAGTTCGACGTCGTTGGCTCCTCTTCCAAGAGGTTCTGAGGGCATCAGGTTGCTTTAGGTGCACCAATACACACACTCACACACCAAAAGTGTTAATTCGTGAGTAAAGAACTTGAATCGCTTTCTTTATGTGTGCGCGTTGCTGGGCATAATTAAGTGAGAACATGTGGTCCTTCCATAAAAAGTGAGGACTAATATCAGTTGCTCATAGTTCATTAATAATTGAATGCTTTAGTAAAACAAAAAAGAGTTAATTCCAGCAATGGTCCTCCGATTATGTTGATTTTCCAAAATTAGTTCTCGACTTTTAATTTGGACAATTTAAGTCTCTTGACTTTCAAATTCTTTCCAACGTTGGTCCTTTCATCAAATTTTGGTTAAATTAAAATCAAATGAAGGGGTAAAATTGTTCGTTCACTTGTATACTCATATTTCGTATGTCTTATACGCTATATATATGAATATAATATCAGTCGAAGAGACATTGACTGAGATTATATGGCTTCGATTGAGACTTTGACTGAGATTATATATTCATATATACAGCGTATAGGACAGGAGAAATACGAGTAACAATACACTAAACAGGTGAACGGACAATTTTACCCTTTCATTTGACCTCAACTTAACCAAAATTTGACGAAAGGACCAACATTGGAAAGAATTTGAAAGTCAATGGACCTAAATTGTCCAAATTAAAAGTAGGAGACTAATTTTGGAAAATCAACATAGTCGGAAGACCATCGCAAGAATTAACTCAACAAAAAATATAGGATAAATTTTATAATTACGTACTAAAAACTTTTAAGTTTTGAATATTTACAAAAAGAAGCTCACTTTTTTTCTCCTTATTTATAAAGCAAAATCCCAGAAGCAGATCAGACTTACTAAATTGAAAATGCATATATAAACCTATAAAGCCTTCAAATCATGGGTGAAAATTGTGGAAAAACTGTGAATTTGTGTGAGTGGCAGTGATAAACCAACCTCCAGACCACCTTCAATGTCCCTAGCTTTACTTAAAGAAAAGGCACTAAATAAATCAATGGAAGCAAATTCGAACTTCTTAGGCCTTCCCCATCCGAAATCCAGCTCATAGTAATCGAATTTAGGCGACCCAGCCACGCTCAATGATCGGTCAGGTTTCGCCGTCGATAACAATGCAAACCAATCTTCAGCGCCTTTGAAAACTCCAGACTCCTTGTTGTACAGTTGGCCGCGAATGCTGTCTCCGATCAGGGCCGCAGCGTCTACCAACGCTTTCTCGCCCGTCAGTTGCTTCGTCTTCGCGAATACAACGACGAACGTGAGGCAATTGCCGAAGTAGTTTTCAGGCAACGGTGGATCCAACCGTGCCCGGCATTCCGCCGCGCAGCCGAAGATCTCGTCTTCATTGTCGGTGTTCTCTGTTTCTGGACCATATCGGGATTTTACTAGGCAAGTCCATACGTAGGAACAAATCACTGTAAATGAGGAGACATGTTTTTGTTCCGGTCGGTGAGCGAGGATGTGATTCTTGAGCCTTTGGATGTCGTCCCGGGTCAGAATGTATGTGACCCGGACCCGGTTGGTGATTAACGGAACACGATGGACGTGTGTGTCCTCAATTTTGATGTTTTTAATGTTGTCCCAGAACAGAGATTCAAGTCCCTTCGGATCTCTGATCACTGTTCTGTCGTACGACGGCAGAAATTCCGGTGGTAACGATACAGACGATGTTGTCTTGTCGGCGAGATTAGAGAAGAATTCCCAGGCCTTCATGAAACTAAAGATGCTACTAGCGTCGCCGATTACATGGTGGTTGGTCACGCCGACACAAATCCCGACGTCCGGGAATAGCGTCACTTGTAGCGCAAGCACGGGGACAACGGCGGAGCCGTCCGGTGCACGCGAAACCGGCGGTAAGGCCGGAACAAGAGGATGAAAATCAGTACAGCTTTTGGCATGGTCGGAGGTGAGATGACCAAAATCACCCTCAGACTCCGCCAGGACTAAAGGGACGGTGTCGCCTTCCACGTAACGAATTTCGGGAAGGATAGAATTGTCAGGAGAAACAATCAGCCTGCCGGCGAGGGGACTGTAGTGGCGAAGGGTGAGAGATAAAGAATGTTTCATCGCCGGAATTAGGGTTTCTAGGAAGTGGGTTCTTGAGATTGGGTGTTGGTAGAAGATGAGGCGGTGGACAGGGTCTCTGTGCACCCATATCACGTCGAGAAACGTGAAGCGGAGAGTGATTTTGGGTGTCCCTTCCGGCGATGGTGCCACCGGAATCTGCTCCAGAACGGTGATGTTTTTGGAGATGGACATCGGATATCGTGTGGTTGGTTAATTTTTAATTTTAAATTTCAGATTAGACGACTTAGTCGTATAGGGTCAGAAGATATTTATAGAATTCTGATGGGGAGTAGTTAATACGATGGGTCTACTTTGCGTACCCAAAATTTAATTTCTACGAATGTTAGTACACTCTAATTTGTCAATGACTATTTGCTGGCACTGTAAAGATGTTACCGTAATTTCGTAAAAAGACCACATTGAAATGCGCCTTTTATTATTTTAATTTTATTCTCCGTATCACATTCGATTCAACAACTTCATTGTTTATTTGTTGACATTTTAATATTTTTTTACAGTAATAAGTTAACACCATTTATAATCACTTTACTCTATATTTTCTTTTTATTTATTTTTTTTAAGAAGACCCTTTTGTGATGAACTCGATTGATTGTGTCAGTAATAATCTCTACCGTTCATTTGAGGGTTTTAGTAAAATAAAAAACACAAGATTAATAGGTAGTACTAAAAAAAATAATAAATAAATAGAGTACATTTTTGTTATAATAGGTGAGAGTAGTCAATTCATGCCAACTAATAATGAATACTATCAAAAAAATTAGAAGATAAGGTAAAGAGTAAACAATATCATTATTTTAATTGAAAAGTATATAAAAATAGGTCACACGATGATAATGATTAAAATGTGTATATACTTTACTCAATAATTGAGGGAGAAAATGTTGGAAATAAATTTTTGGTATTACAATTTATGACAAGAAAATGACCGACATCAGAAAATGTAAAAAAACAATCATAGTCCGCAAATTATACCGTGCATCACGGTGCACACAGCAATGTGCACCATGTACGTAAATGTAGGGGTGTAAACAAATCGAATTGAGTCAAATATCTTTATATTCGATTCGAATTCGACTATTTTGAGAACTATTCGAATTCGTGTTCGATAAATATTCGAATCTAAAGTTTTAGTCGTATTCGATTCGGCTACATATTCGAATATATTCAATTCAACTCGAATATTCGAATTCAAAATGCCTAACTTAAATTTTTTTACAAGGTCTCCAATAAATTAAGATAAAATGTAATAAAATTGTAAATTTAAATAGCATAAAATTTTCTATTAATATATTAATTAATTAATATATATATATATATAAAATCAAATATATTATGATTCGTATTCGATTCGAATCAAATTCAATTCGAAATATATATTCAAATTCGGATTCGTATTCGAATAATTCGAATAGGTATCGAAATATTCGAATTCGAATCACGAATCGAACTAAAAATATTTGATTTGTTTACACCCATATGTAAACAACGTCGTTTTGAGCATTGTAAACTAACTGTCCCTTTTTTTGGAAATTACGTTTCCTGTTCCGGGCGGTCTGTGTATTTATGTTAATATTCTGTGTATTCTAGGTAATCGCTTTGTGTATTCCAGGCAATCATTCTGTGTATTCTAGGCAACCGTTCTGTGTATTCATGTCAGTAACACATGTTGTGATGTGTTTGTGCATTCGAATGTTTAGGAGGATGAGTTCTGTGTATTTCGTGTCAATATTCTGTGTATTCATGTTATTAACACAGGTTGTGATGTGTTTGTGCATTAGAATGTTAGGAGGATGAGTTCTTTGTATTTTGTGTCAATATTCTTTGTATTCTGAGCAAACATTCTGTATATTTTAGGCAAACGTTCTGTGTAATCTAGATAATGATTTTGTGTATTATAGATAATTAATTTCCTGGAGTCATTCGCGTCCGCGTCCACTAACATCGAAACGACGTCGTTTTGGACCATGGTGCACATTGCTATATGCACCGTGGTGCACGATATAACGATTGATCATAGTCTACCTAGTTGCACAGTTATGGTATGTAATAAGTGTATCTGGGATTTTGGAGATTTCTGCACAATTAATAAAATCCTTTTTATTTTATTTTATTTTATTTTAATTTCTAGCTTCATTTATTAATTACTAGGAATTTTTATTTGTAGGGTTGTAATGGGGTTGTATCTAATGCATACTTTCTGATGGTTAAAATTTGAAGTGAACAAAAAATAATTTCTGATCAAATGAAAATTACTATATCAAAAGTTATATGCTCATGGCGTCCCCGCACCCTGCCTCTAATAACATTTCTTAGATCTAACGTTTATCAGTAACCAAAAAGCTATAGATCTTAGTAAATGTGCAACTATATATTATTTCCTCGTACTGGCACAAATTTTTTAGGCAAAGCAACAGCAACAACATTGAAATTACTTATAAACTCTGCATTCTGCTATTATTCCCTCTCCGCTTTCTTTCCGGCCTAGAGCAGTGATACGGAGTGAACGAAACAAAATCCCAGAAGCAGATCAGACTTACTAAATTGAAAATGCATATATAAACCTATAGAGCCTTCAAACCATGGGTGAAAATTGTGGAAAAACTTTCAATTTGTGTGAGTGGCAGTGATAAACCAACCTCCAGACCACCTTCAATGTCCCTGGCTTTACTTAAAGAAAAGGAACTAAATAAATCAATGGAAGCAAATTCGAACTTCTTAGGCCTTCCCCATCCGAAATCCAGCTCATAGTAATCGAATTTAGGCGACCCAGCCACGCTGAATGATCGGTCAGGTTTCGCCGCCGATAACACTGCAAACCAATCTTCAGCGCCTTTGAAAAGTCCAGACTCCTTGTCGTAGAGTTGGCGGCGAATGCTGTCTCCGATCACGGCGGCAGCATCTACCAACGCTTTCTCGCCCGTCAGTTGCTTCGTCTTCGCGAATCCAATGACGAACGTGAGGCAATTGCCGAAGTAGTTTTCAGGCAACGGTGGATCCAACCGTGCCCGGCATTCCGCCGCGCAGCCGAAGAGCTCGTCTTCATCGTCGTCTGTTTCTGCACCATATCGCGATTTTAATAAGCAAGTCCATAGGTACGAAGAAATGAGTGTAAATGAGGAGACATGTTTTAGTTCCGGTGGGTGCGCGAGGATGTGATTCTTGAGCCTTTGGATGTCGTCCCGGGTCAGAATGTATGTGACCCGGACCCGGTTGGTGATTAATGGGAGACGATGGACGTGTGTGTCCTCAATTTTGATGTTTTTAATGTTGTCCCAGAACAGAGATTCCAGCCCTTTCGGAGCTCTGATCACTGTTCTGTCGTACGACGGCACAAATTCCGGTGGTAACGACACAGGCGATGAATTCTTGTCGGCGATGTTAGAGAAGAATTCCCAGGCCTTCATGAAACCGAAGATGCTACTAGCGTCGCCGGCTGCATGGTGGTTTGTCACGCCGACAGAAATCCCGACGTCCGGGAACAGCGTCACTTGTAGCGCAAGCAGGGGGACAACGGTGTAGCCGTCCGGTGCACGTGAAGCCGGCGGTAAGGCCGGAACAAGAGGATGAAAATCAGTACAGCTTTTGGCATGGTCGGAGGTGAGATGACCAAAATCACCCTCAGACTCCGCCAGGACTAAAGGGACGGTGTCGCCTTCCTCGTAACGAATTTCCGGCAGGATAGAATTGTCGGGAGAAACAATCAACTTTCCGGCGAGGGGACTGTAGTGGCGAAGGGTGAGAGATAAAGAATGTTTCATCGCCGGAACCACGGTTTCTAGGTACTGGGTTCTTGAGATTGGGTGTTGGTAGAAGATGAGGCGGTGAACTGGGGTCATGTGTAGCCATAACAAGTCGAGAAACGTGAAGGGAAGAGTGATTTTGGGTGTCCCCTCCGGCGATGGTGCCACCGGAATCTGCTCCAGAACGGTGACGTTTTCGGAGATGGCCATCGGATATCGTGTGGTTGGTTAATATTTAATTTGAAATTTCAGATTAGATTAGACGACTTAGTCGTATAAGGTCAGGAAATCTTAAAATAATATAAAGAGTCACTTATAATTTGCCCAAGACTTTTTCCGGTGGAATTTCTTGTACCTTGTGCTTTTGCGAATGTGCTTTGCAAACAGAATGCCATATTTGCCCTTGCAGATGATCGGCCGTCCAAATTCAGGCCGCTTAAATACAACTCTAACACTATTTGCATGGGCCTTCTTTGAATATTATATCCGCATGCTATGTATACACAATTTAGGATTCAATATTATATTATTAACATGCATACCCACTCCTCCACTAAGCAAACCAACTCCATTAATTTTTGTATGTGTATGTGTTGTCATGGGGAATAAAACAAAGAAGGGTGGGAGACTACTGCATGACTCATTACGCATTATTAACAATGGACAATACTGATAAAACAAAAACAAGATGCAAAAAAATGCAATAATAGAAGGGTTGGAGACCACAACATAAACAAGATCTACAAAACAAAAAAAAGATCTACAAAACAAAAAAAAAAAAATAATGACAAGATTAAGAAGACCATAAATATATATAAAAAATAACAAAAAAAAAACAATAATGACAAGATTAAGAAGACCATAAATATATATAAAAAATGAAGTGATTGGATTTTTTTTTTGTTGTGTCAGAATAGTTAGCCGCCACCATCAATAATGAGAAAGATAAGATCGCGTAAACCTGTTATTTGGTGAATACAAAAACAAAATGATAGGAGTGATTGGATTGGACAACCAAATTCACTATGCTTAAAGAACAAATCGACATTTAGGGTGTGGTACCACGTGACTCATGCTGCACTTACAAGGTATATAAAATAACATTGAAATCAATGCCAAAAACAGTTTTAAAAACATTCAATATAAATGGCCATTGTAACAACGCCATTTCCATACCAAAATTTTTTACGACCTTTGCTAAAAAAAAATCTTACAAAACCATTCTGGAATCACATCTACGCAAAAAAAAAAAACTACAACGAATTTCAGGTATTTCTTTTTTACTGATTTACTGATGATGAAAAGCTAAGTTCCGAATTTACAATTTCCATACTACAATAAATGAAAACAATAATTTTGAAGGACATGAGATCTTACCAAATGATATCCATGTAATTTCCTAAACTGCTGAACTTTCATTGTTAGGCTGATATATCTATATATTTTGCTGTGATATGTATATTTCATCTTTGTTCTTCGTCGTATCATTACTTAAGCCACAAACATATATAATTATATACATCATTACTTAAGACACACATATCTTAAAATAATATAAAGAGTCACTTATAATTTGCCCAAGACTTTTTCCGGTGGAATTTCTTGTACCTTGTGCTTTTGCGAATGTGCTTTGCAAACAGAATGCCATATTTGCCCTTGCAGATGATCGGCCGTCCAAATTCAGGCCGCTTAAATACAACTCTAACACTATTTGCATGGGCCTTCTTTGAATATTATATCCGCATGCTATGTATACACAATTTAGGATTCAATATTATATTATTAACATGCATACCCACTCCTCAACTAAGCAAACCAACTCCATTAATTTTTGTATGTGTATGTGTTGTCATGGGGAATAAAACAAAGAAGGGTGGGAGACTACTGCATGACTCATTACGCATTATTAACAATGGACAATACTGATGATGGGTAAATATGCACATGTACTAGTCGGTCCGTAAATCACCTGTCCGTCGGTCACCCAACCTGTCCGTCAACGGTCAGCCAACGGTCCGTCGACGGTCGCCCGGTCCGTCGGCCGCATGATCGGAAGCAACACACCTTGTGGATTGGAGGCTCACGAGCGCAACAGTTGCTTGATGTGACGACCGACAACTTTTCGGGAACAAGGGATCCGTGTTTTCATCACCTCGAGTAACTCAACCACTTCGAGCAAACCGATGCGCATTTTGCGGAGTGACAGCCCATATGCCCTCCACTTGCATATCAGACACCATGTGCATAGTGAATCCACTTTGTATAAATAGGGGTCATTCCCCTCACTGAAAAGGGGGACTCATCAGTACTACACTAATACACTTGCGATTTGCCGATTGTCTTTCTCCTGCTTACTCTTTATCACTGTTCGTCACCCGTAGAGCGATATAGCTTCGAACCGCTCAGTCGTTGACCGGTAGACCGACCGTCTGACCGGCCGAGCGACATTCTTCACTACACGTAACACACGTATCCGTAGCGTAATCGTAGACCCCGTTTACATTTACGCTATCATTGGCGCCGTCTGTGGGGATTGAACGAGTCACTCTGTTCTATCCCTTTATCTTTTCTTTCTTCACACTATTATCCATCTTAAAATGACGAACAGTAGGAAAAGTTTGAGCCAAACTCATGCGCGTAGGGGGAGCCCGACTCGGTTGGTCGGACCTCACCCTGACAATGTAATTGAAACACTCCCTGAAGATGATCTACGTCGCCAGTTGGAACGATCCAGGAGCCTAATGAACGAGTTGACATCCAACCAGAGGCAAGATGCACGACCTACCCAACCGGTCAACCCGAATGCAGGCGGACATGCAAGGCAAACGAGCTTTCAAATTCCAGTGACATATGCCATGTTGCCCCCAACTGGCCAAATGCTGACTCCACCACCAGGTGCACTTGGGGGAACCCGTTGCAAGGGACTCCACAACAAGGATTGACTCTGGTGTACCAACCGTGGCCGGGAACTCCCGGATACTATGTTGTATCACCCACTCCCCAAATGCTTGCAATTCCTCAAATCCCTGCCGTGGAACAACAAGCGCCCCGACCTTCCCAGAGGCAACAGTCGCACCCCCAACCTCAAGATCGTAACTTGGAGGAAGTCCAATCTACGGATCGCACACGGAGGTCCAATCGAGAGGGACATCGGTATGACCCCATTCAACGTAGGAGCGCTTTTGATCGCATCCGGAATAGCGTTAGATCTCGGTTGGGGCCCCAGAATAACAATGAACACGCGAGACAAAGGCCCCAAATGACTGTAGAGGAAAGCAGCACTGGGAGTGCACAACATGGGGACGCCCATTTAGCTGACAGAAGGGCCCGACCTGTCGGTCGGGTGAGTGATCGGCAGACCAATCGAGTAGGCGATCAACCGGTTAGGGAAGAGAGGCAACTCGATGAGGAGGATAGTCCCCGACTCCAAATGGCCAGGATGCAGGAAAGAATAGATCGTTTACAACAAGAGCTTCGCGAGAGAGTCGGCGCGGGAAAAGAACCATCATGCTCGCTTGTTGCCACCCCCTTTACGGACGACATCATGAGTGCCCACTATCCGCAGGACCTCCAAATCCCGTTGGCTCACACTTATTCCAGAAGGTACGACCCGCAAGAGCATGTCGACATGTACTATGGCAACATGTTGATGTTGGGAGTAAGCGATGCGGTCATTTGTAGAGCTTTCTTCGCTACCTTAGTCGGTAAGGCGGCCGAATGGTTCAAGGGTTTGGAGCAGGGGTCGATCAGAAATTTTGGTCAGTTGGCCGATAAGTTTGTAAAGCGTTTCGCTGCAAGTAAATCGAGAAAGAAATCTTACACTTGCCTGAACAAGGTAAACCAAGCTGTGGGAGAACCGTTGTCTACTTTCCTATTCAGATGGGAACGTGAGGTTGATGAGGTTGAACCGATGGAGGACCGGGTGGCAATCCAAGCTTTCCTTGCATCACTTTGTTCCGGGACGCTCTACTACGACCTCATAGTTAATCCCCCCCGAACTTATGAGGATGCCATCACCAGAGCCAAGCATCATGCAGATGCCACCGAAGCTAACATGGCAAAGAGACGCGATGAGCAGCCGGTCAATCGAGACAGAGGCCACGATCAAAGGAAAAATAAACCACCGTTCAAACACGTCAAACAATACAATCGACCAGAAGATGTACCACGTTTCACTCCGTTGAACAGACCCCTGGTGGAAGTCTTGCAGTTTGCCGAGCAATGCAATTTGATCCACCCACCGGAGCCGATACCCGAGGGGGAGGACAAGAGAAAGTATTGTGCTTTCCACAGAGTCAAGGGACACAATACTTCGGAGTGCATGGCCTTGCGCATACTCATTGAACAACTCATTCAGAAGGGAGAGTTGAGGCAATTTGTGATGAAGGAGGATAGAAATCAAAGAAAAACGGAAAGGAATGTGATGAAAAGGAATCCCGAAAGGCACGACGAGGCATTCGTCCCACCCAGGTTAGCTGATGAGAAGGCGGTCGGAAAGAAACCAGTGATCCACGTCATCTACGGGGGCCCTGAAGGAGGCGACTCTTCACGACAAAGGAAGCAATGGGCGAGAAACTTATACGTTGGGACGATTCATTCGGAACCTCGAGAGAAGAGAAAGCGTACAGAACCAATACTTTTCACTGACGATGATCTACCACTCCATGGGGAAGCCCAAAATGATCCACTCGTCATCACGCTAGATGTCAACGGAACGGATGTCCAGCGGGTGCTGGTTGACACGGGGAGCTCGGTGAACATCTTATATTTTGATGTCTTTGCTCAATTGGGTCTGTCCACCGATCAGTTAACCCCCATTCGGACCCCGTTGTCGGGTTTCACCGGTGACTCCATAGAAGCAGAGGGAGTCATCAGCTTGAATGTGGAGTTGGGCAGCCAACCAAACATATTGAAGACTACCATGGACTTTGTGGTAGTGAAATTGAAGTGTGTTCACAACGCCATACTTGGGCGACCAGGTATCACTCGCGCAGCTGCTATTATATCCATGAACCACTTGTGCATGAAGTTTCATACACCCAATGGGGTTGGAGTGGTTCGAGGAGACCAACGTGCTGCTCGACAGTGCTACGTGCGAGCAGTCAAACAGTCGGACCGGGAGGAAGGCAGGATTCACACCATATCCCAGCAGGTAGATCGCGGAGAAGAGAGGGAAAAACCGCAACCTGCCTCAGAATTGGAAGAGATAGTACTTGACTCCGACCGACCAGAAAGGGTGGTTAAAATCGGTCGGGGACTCCCTGCAGACCTACGTGAGGACATCATCGGAGTGTTGCAGGAGTACAAAGACGTTTTTGCTTGGGGACCGGAAGACATGCCCGGGGTTGATCGGTCTGTCATTTGCCACCGCTTATCAATTCAACCAGGTTCGAAACCAGTCAAGCAAAAGAAAAGACACCTGTCAAGCGAAAGGAGAGAATTCGTGAAAAAGGAGACCGCCACCCTCTTGTCGGTAGGGCACATCCGAGAGGTCCTCTACCCGGAGTGGTTAGCTAATGTAGTCCTCGCGCCAAAACCGCCAACATGGAGAATGTGTGTTGACTACACTGATTTGAACAAAGCTTGCCCGAAGGATCCATATCCCCTACCAAATCCTGACCAGATGGTTGATGAAACGGCTGGGTGTGAGCTGTTGAGTTTCATGGACGCCTTCAAAGGATACCATCAAATCTTCATGAGCAAGGAAGATGAAGAGAAGACTGCTTTCATCACTCCGGACGGAGTGTTTTGCTACGTGGTAATGGCGTTTGGTTTGCGGAACTCTGGAGCCACATACCAACGGATGGTGAACAAATTGTTTAAAGGTTTGCTCGGATCAACTATGGAAGCATATGTGGATGACATGCTCATCAAGAGTCGATTAAAAGAAACTCATCCTACCGATCTTGCCCGGGCGTTCAAGGTGATGGAAACTTTCAACTTGCGTCTGAACCCAAGTAAGTGTACCTTTGCTGTTCAGACGGGAAAATTCTTGGGGTTCATGATGACGGGGCGAGGGATTGAGCCAAATCCCGAGAAGGTCAGAGCGATAATGGAGATGCAACCCCCCCGATCGGTCAAGGATGTTCAGCGACTGACTGGTCGACTAGCAGCGCTTAGCCGTTTCCTATCCAAGTCAGCCGAAAAGTCTCTGCC
>NC_044926.1:3048797-3050566 GCF_003576645.1 Ipomoea triloba | reverse complement strand
TTGGAAGACTACTAGTGGGAGCATTGTTCGTGGCAAGTCCGAAGTGTCAAACTGGAAGAAATATACACACAGGTGCTCGGATCATAAAAATCACTCAGCTGACCGGTAACAATCACCCCATTTGGTCTGGATGCGCCTGGTCAAGTCAACCACTCGATGATTCGTATGTGCTACCTTCCTCATCCCCAGCCGTGAAGAACTTGATTGGTCCGTCAACTATTACTTGACCGAGGTATCACCAAGGGAAGACCCATCTCCAAACCATGGAAAAGATGTGAACAAAATCCGCTAAACGATCCATTGCTCGACGATCGGAAACAACCAGGACGAACCCGTCTTTAATGATTACGCCTTTTTGGTTGTACTCTTTTTCCCTTAGCTAGGTTTTTTCCCATAGGGTTTTTCTTAGTCTAAGGTTTTTAACGAGGCAACCAGCGTAAATCATGCCCCTCATGTTCAACTCAAACTTGAGGGGTTAATCACGGACTATCAAGGCATTCAAACCGGGGAGGCTTTGCTCGCAACAAGTTGGCCGCCTGGAACACATTCTACTTCTCGAACCTGACGACTCTCGCAGATTCAAGAAGTGGGGGACTTGTGATGGGTAAATATGCACATGTACTAGTCGGTCCGTAAATCACCTGTCCGTCGGTCACCCAACCTGTCCGTCAACGGTCAGCCAACGGTCCGTCGACGGTCGCCCGGTCCGTCGGCCGCATGATCGGAAGCAACACACCTTGTGGATTGGAGGCTCACGAGCGCAACAGTTGCTTGATGTGACGACCGACAACTTTTCGGGAACAAGGGATCCGTGTTTTCATCACCTCGAGTAACTCAACCACTTCGAGCAAACCGATGCGCATTTTGCGGAGTGACAGCCCATATGCCCTCCACTTGCATATCAGACACCATGTGCATAGTGAATCCACTTTGTATAAATAGGGGTCATTCCCCTCACTGAAAAGAGGGACTCATCAGTACTACACTAATACACTTGCGATTTGCCGATTGTCTTTCTCCTGCTTACTCTTTATCACTGTTCGTCACCCGTAGAGCGATATAGCTTCGAACCGCTCAGTCGTTGACCGGTAGACCGACCGTCTGACCGGCCGAGCGACATTCTTCACTACACGTAACACACGTATCCGTAGCGTAATCGTAGACCCCGTTTACATTTACGCTATCAACTGATAAAACAAAAACAAGATGCAAAAAAATGCAATAATAGAAGGGTTGGAGACCACAACATAAACAAGATCTACAAAACAAAAAAAAGATCTACAAAACAAAAAAAAAAATAATGACAAGATTAAGAAGACCATAAATATATATAAAAAATAACAAAAAAAAAACAATAATGACAAGATTAAGAAGACCATAAATATATATAAAAAATGAAGTGATTGGATTTTTTTTTTGTTGTGTCAGAATAGTTAGCCGCCACCATCAATAATGAGAAAGATAAGATCGCGTAAACCTGTTATTTGGTGAATACAAAAACAAAATGATAGGAGTGATTGGATTGGACAACCAAATTCACTATGCTTAAAGAACAAATCGACATTTAGGGTGTGGTACCACGTGACTCATGCTGCACTTACAAGGTATATAAAATAACATTGAAATCAATGCCAAAAACAGTTTTAAAAACATTCAATATAAATGGCCATTGTAACAACGCCATTTCCATACCAAAATTTTTTACGACCTTTGCTAAAAAAAAATCTTACAAAACCATTCTGGAATCACATCTACGCAAAAAAAAAAAA
>NC_044926.1:3028327-3034120 GCF_003576645.1 Ipomoea triloba | reverse complement strand
TGGAATTTAGTTTGCTTCTCAGCAAATATTTAGCAAGTTATCTACTACTCATTTGTTTAATAATTTAAACCCCTACAACAAACAACAATAAAGACAATTAATTGTGAAAGTTCATATATGAATTTCAATAATGCTATGATACTTGATACAAATTTAATGCACAAGTCCAAAGTTTACATATAACGTATGGAAGTTAATTCATCATTATTGATATAACAATAGTTATCCCATTAGTAAACAAAAACATTAGTCTATTGAATAGACCAGAACTAAGCATACAAATTTACCAATTCAAATATGCATTCTAAGATTCTAATAAAATTGATAAAAGAAGAGGAAACCGTTATTGAAAAAGATATAGTACAAACTCTAAAAGCATATAAACTCAAAAAACTCACAAGACATATAATAGAGACTATGAATAGGGGTTAGCAAACGTTCGGTCGGTTACATAACCGACCGAATAACCGAATAACCGACATCACCTTTTTACCATCGTAACCGACCGAAACCGACCGAAGGTTGTTCCACCAACGACCGAAACCGACCGAATAGAGGGCTTCTTCTTGCTCCTTACCTTATTCGTATTCATTCTCCTGGAATCCCAATTGGCCGATGAACTAATCGGTAATCACGGCGGGCACCGACACGTAAATGAGGCAGTGAAGCCCAGTCCTCTGCACTGTGTAAAGTTCTTTTTCTGGGTAAGGGTGATAGGTGGGCCATGAATGTGGCTGGTGGGATATAAGGGTGCCAGAAGAACAGAAATGGTGGATTGGGAGTGGCTGCAAGAGATAAGATGAGGAGTGGAAGGTAGAGAAAGAGGACCGGGGGAAGGCTGCGGAAGAACGAACATGTGTTTAGGGTTTAACATGAGTGGGTTGTAATATTTATACTACGGGTTGTTGGGTTTGGGTTAGTTGGGTCGGATCATATTTGGGTTAGATTTGAAATATTAGAATAGTTCAGGTTACTAAAATGAGTTGGATTAAATATCAGACTTGGTTAGTTCTTTCTCAACATGCATTAGTTCGGTCTTAACATATAATGTTTGTAATTTAAAAAAAAAAAAAAAGAGGATAAAGATTATTATTATATACATCAAATTTAAATTTGTAAAAATAATTGTTTTTTAATGTGTGTTTAAACATATTAAATATGGTTAAATTTCAATTATTTTTTAAAATAATTATATATATAGTGTGTGTGTTATGTATCATGCAGGTAGAATAATTTCACTATCAATGTTGTGTTATATTTTTCTAAATTTGTATGTTATAGCTATCAACAAACTTTAAAGCATCTTGATATGTTATTGAATAATATTTTTTCAAATCATGAAAAATTTTATAAGGGTTTTCTAGAGTTAGTAGTCTAAAATGACATAAAATTTTGATTCAGTGATTCAACTTGTCGTTGCAGTAACTCTATAAATGCTATGTACACAAAGTTTTTAATAATTTATAATTTTAAATTCAAATTAGATTATTAGTAGTTTGTTTATTATGCATGTTGTTTTAATTTTTAATAAATATAAATTGTAAATGATTTTTTTAGATTTAGGATATTTTTTGTCTTATGGCATATAATGTAATACATGTATTTAAATTTTATGAAATTTTATTTTTATGTATGTAAAAAAAAAAAAGTATATGTTATGTGTAATATTTTATATAATTTCATACTCATTGTTTACTAAATTTCATTGAATACTACTAAGTCATAATTATAAATTGTATGATTGTATTTATAATAGTATTTTCATTCTTATTAAAACATAAAATATTATGTATTTATAATAAAAAATATAATAATATATATTATTTCATTTTCAATAAATATATACGTAATAAATATTAATCCTAACACATAATTATTCTTTTTAATTTTTTTAGTTTTATGTTTGTAATAATATAGAAATGTTTTAAATTAATTAATAAATACAAAAGATCAGAATATGTTTATTTAAAAAGATATAATTTCTTTCAGTGTTAATATATTATAGTTAAAAACAATACATGCAATTTTATTGCGTATTTACTTTTGTTTGATTTTATTAGTTTAATTTATTTTTAAAACTCTATCAACAATAA
Organism: Ipomoea triloba; assembly: GCF_003576645.1. NCBI lineage: Eukaryota > Viridiplantae > Streptophyta > Magnoliopsida > Solanales > Convolvulaceae > Ipomoea > Ipomoea triloba. Next base: position 3,032,027 of record NC_044926.1, on the reverse strand, counting down.
AATTATTTAAATATTATGGCATGCATTCCACTGGTAGATTGTTACAATTATAAAAAGTACATTTTCTATGTTTATAATTTGTAATTGTGATCATAGTTATATATCTTGAAAGTCGGGCTATTCTAGCACCAACATTTAGTGTGGTAAATTCTATAAATGAATAAATGAGTGACTTGAATGTAGTTGGAGGTATGACATATTTAAACTTAGAGATAGTGTCTCTGAATATGATTCAAATAATGGTATCCTTGCAAATGTACACACTCCTGAATTCCTAAATGGGTTGCGAGCCTTGAGTGTACGTAATCATTCATCAATATTAAAGATTGGTTCAAATGTAATGTTGTTAAGAAATATAGATCACTGATTTGATTTATGCAATGAGACTATATTAATTGGTTGTCACCAAATTGTCAAAACATGGTTTAGAGGCCAAAATAATCTCCGGTAACAAAGCATAAACTAAGGTGTTAATTCCTCGAATGACTATGACCATGTTAGATCTGAAATTCTAATTTGAATTCTAACGAAGACAATTTTGGTAATGCTTTCATATATAAGGACTATCAATAAAAGTCAATGACAAACACTATCACAATGTTGGATTGCTATTGAGAAAAGAATTTTTTCTCTGTGGTCAATTTTATGTTGTTACATATAGAGTTAGAAATCCCATGGTCTCAAAATTTTGATTTGTGGTGACTCTAAAATTTGTAATTCAACTACTAATGTTGTTTACCAAATTCTTAAAAATTTGAAAATATAAATTTCTTTGTACTCCCTCGGTCCTATTTTATGTGTCTGGTTCGGTTAACGAGACTTGACTGAAGTTATTTTTAATTCAACTTTTCATAATATTATGTTTAACATTAATATACAAAATCTATATATTTACAAACTACGCTAAAAGTACTGTTAAGCAAAAAAAAATCAAATTTAATTAAAAACAAGAAACATAATAAAGAAAATAAACAAAAAAGAAAGAATTGGTTTGACCAATAAACAGTAAATAAGACAGATAAAAATGGAGTATTACACTTTTAATTTAGTTTATTACTTTTAGTATTTATCTATATTAAATATCAATTCCTAATTTAATTGCAAATATATATGTTCATAATTGTATCATAACAAATCAATATCAATATATTTATTAAATAACAAAACCATATAAATAAATGAACCTCATATTTCATTTTTATATATGATATTTAATACTGTAACATTTATAGTTTTTAATAGCATAGCATAATTTTAATATTTTAAATATTTAGTCCGTGCATTGCAAAAAGCCAAAACTCAAAATCAAAAATTACATATACATACAACATACTGCATACATACGATTAAGTGTTTACTGCCAATTCACCAAAGCCATAAATCAAAATAAATGCCCAAAGTCCAAAGATTAATTGTTTACTGCCCATTCACCAAACTTACAACTCACAGGTCACAAACATATTACAAATTAAAACCAATAAAAACTAAAAACAGTTGAAGAAGCCATGTCGGCTTCTTCGTCCAAATCAGGATGTAGAAGGCAAAAGTCGTGGGAGAAGATGAATAGGTGCTAGCAAAGGTTTATCATTATCGATCATTATATTTTTTAAATAAAAATTATTTTTTAATTAAAAATTAACACGTCATCATGTTTTACTTCATTTTTTCAAAAAAGTTAACTTAATTGTAATAACTTGACAATTTTAAAGATCTAATTATTTTTTTGCATAAAGTTTAATTAAGAGCTTTAAAAAAAAAAATTTAAGAGCTTATCATTTTCTCAAATAATTTTTATTTGTATTTATCAATTAAACGTTTCATTCAGAATATTGTAGGCCGGCATAGAACACATAACAGACAGATAATGCTTCAACAACTACATTAAAAAGGGATTATTATCATTATATAATTATTTATTTTACCAGTGCTGACTCCAAGGTTAGCTGCAAGTGATTGGATGATAAGAGCAAACACTAATCCGATGAGAACGACCCATAGCAGCTGAATAGAAAGCAGAATATTACAAATGTCCATCAGATTATTAAAGAATTAAAAAAAAAAAGAAAAAAAAAAGAAAGAGCAGCACACATTATCTTATAATAATAATCATATTGTTTTATTAATTACACAACAAAATTAGGAACTCTGATATATATATAGAAGAGCGCATGTAGTTGCTACCCGAAGGTGTACTCGCAGAGAAATTTACTTTGTGAGCCTAACTGATAAAGGAGCACAAGGATATAAATTAGCATAGATTGTCTGACCGACTCAAATAAGAATGCCAATAGGCAACTTCCATAGAGAATCGAACTTAGAGATTGAAAACTTGCTGGTTAGAGTTACTCATTTTAACCAATTAAATTGATAACTTATTTATTTACCTCATATCGGTGGTCTGCCCCAGCTTGCAAATCCGTTTCCACTATAAAATGCAAAATTTTAGAACAATAATTAAAAAAAAATTACAAACATTATAACCAAAAGATTATAAACTATATATAAAAAAGGAGTATAAACAGGTACTTTTAACTCAGTCCAAATTAGTAAAAAGTGTCATGTCATAAAAGTTGACTTGTTATATAGCAATACCTAAGCATGAGAAGTTTAATTAATGAAGTGGATAGGATTAAGCTAAGTGAAGTAAATTAATTAAAATTAAATACTCACGGTTGCCACGATCCAGATATGCTAAAGAAACCATGAAACCAGGTCCAACATACGAGATGAACTTTCTCCACCCAGGTTTCTGTGTTAATTCATTTAATTTAATATTAATAATAGAATGATTTGTTCATAAAAAATTTACACTTAATAAAATACTAACAGAAAAAAAATTTTAAAAATTACCTGCACAATAGACTGTCGGACACTCGGAGTGTCGGACTGACTCGGCGTCTCGAGCTCTCGACCGACTGGGGCACTGGGCGGAAGCCAGAAAGGGGTGGCCGGAGTCTCGACCGACTGGGCGAAAGGTGTAGGCGTTGCCGCGTTGGGGTGAAGGCATGAATCGTAGAGACTGAAACAATGGAAGTCGTAGTACCGTGGAATAGCGTATAGTGGTGATTGTGGTCTGTGGATTGTGGAAGTCAAGTCGAGAATGGCGTGGTCCGGTGGTCACGTGGAGACCGGAGAAGACGAGAACGAAGAAAGCGAGAAGCGAGCGGAGTGAGTATGTCTGAAATAGTGAAATCTGAATTGCAAATTCCCAATTGCGATTAGGTATTTACTCTATTTAGCTAATTAGGAATTTAGATAAAGGATTTAGGTGTGGGCTAATGCAGTAGTGGGCTACTGGGTCTAGGCTAAAGGCTGAAATGCTTAGATAAAGGATTTAGGTGTGGGCTAATGCAGTAGTGGGCTACTAGGTCTATGCTAAAGGCTGAAATGCTTAATGGGTTGATATATTAATTTAGATATATTAATAATATATATATGTATATAATATTATATGTCGGTTATCGGTCACCGACCGATTACCGACCCCCATAACCGTATATTAACCGAAAAACCGAAAACCGAAAAACCAAATTTTTTTGGAAGTGATAACCGTAACCGACCGATAACCGCTGTTTTCGGTCGGTTCGGTTATCGGTTATCGACTTATCGGTTAGCGGTCGGTTAACCGACATTTTGCTCACCCCTAACTATGAAAGCCAGTCAATCCCAAAAAATCATAAATTCAAGATTTAAGTCTTTG
>NC_044926.1:3024488-3025148 GCF_003576645.1 Ipomoea triloba | reverse complement strand
GCTAAAGAATGAACATGATGAAGGGCAATACTTGGTCGGGTATGGGCCATTTCTACAAGCGTTATCCATATATTAAAATGGACCTATTTTCCTCCTTAGAATAAAAGCATTAGGAAAAAAATTAAATTCTCACATTATTTTTTTCCAAAAATTATTTCTCACATCATTAAAACNTTAGTTGTTGTCTTATTGATGTGAAGTAGTCATTTATTGTGTTTTATCACGTTTTCAGTTCTGGGACCTTTCTCTACAACTTTATTCAACGAGCTGTGGTTTTTACGTTTGACTTAGTTCAACCATGCAATCCTTTTCGAAAAGCCGTGCACGCTTTACGCCTGAAGAAATTCGTGAGCGTAAAAGAAGTAAAAATAAACAATCATGGAAACAACTGTCATCACAACAACAAATTCCAAATGAAATGCAATATTTAAACCCTCAGAACGCGTCTGAACAACCACCACGTCCTTCACCTCTGCCATGTAATACAGGTGCTGAACAACTAAATCGATATTAACAATGACTTTATAAATTTGTTTTTACACTGTACTAATTGTCGTAACTCTTTTTTTTTTCCTGGTTTATTGTACGGTGAAATTATTCATCTGTGTATGTGCCATTTGGGACAATGCGCACATAAATTCACCAATTATAATCCTTTGC
>NC_044926.1:3022594-3023488 GCF_003576645.1 Ipomoea triloba | reverse complement strand
TCATCTTCTTATTTTTACTACTTTCTATGTTGTGTGAACGGTACGTTTCCGATTTTACCCGTTCTCCTTTTTTATTTTTATTTTTTGTGTGTTTGGCAGAGGAAAATACTTGCGGAGTCCTACTGGAATTAATAATTCGAGTTAAAATCATATTTTGAGAATGGGTGTTTTCTTAATTTTCTTTTGGCCTTGAAGTTCATAGAAGACACCATAATCGATATGCTGATATTGTTTTGAATTCCTTAACTAAATATGTTTTTTGTTTTTGTTCTCTGATGTTGCAGAGCCTGTATCAGATTGGTCGTCTAAAATTGTCATAGCTTATGAGCCTGTTTAGGAAATTGGAACGGGAAAGGTTGCAACGCCTGGCCATGCACAAGAAGTTGGAACCTGTTACTGCACATTGAACTTTTTACGTCTGTACTGTAACATGTCGATTCCAAATAATCTGTTGTTATTTTCCTTTTTCATTTTTAGGTGTTCTTCGACTTAAACCTGTATCCTATCATCTGAACTTTAATACACAGTAATACAATTTGGTTGTTCTCTTGAGAGAGATGATTCTTTTTAAATTAAAACTTTGTTTATTCTACACGTTTTCCATTGTATATTAAGAACTTCACATAAGAGGTACATTGTGAGCTGAGCAAATGGCTTCAAGCAAATGTGATTGCGGATGTTGTTGCCTCTACCAGGATCATCCATATAAGTTTAACACAAAATGAATTCAATTGAAGTATTACAACTCCATTGCAAAATGAATTAAAATATATTTCAAAAAATAGTCATTTGTGATAATCTTTAAATAATATAAAGGCTCAGTATAATTTGCCCAGCACTTTTTCCGATGTTTTTCCGGCTACAAAAATGGTACTTTGTGCATTTGTTGTTGTT
>NC_044926.1:3015964-3017765 GCF_003576645.1 Ipomoea triloba | reverse complement strand
TACATGAATCCCTGAGCCTAATATCTGCTGGATTCAACTTCAAATTCGGATCGCTTAGCAACATTTCCCTTCTACTTTTTAGTTCCTTCATTGCTTCTTTTATGTCATGGTCATTTTCGATGTTACTAAATACCTGTAAAACATTATATTAACATTCACCTTATAATGATACAACTTTGGAAAAATAAAAAAAACTACCTGAGCTTTTCCTGATAGCTTTTCCAAGCTCACTAACTGTCGATATGGCCATTTAAAGATTCCTAATTCTCTACACCTTTCCTTCAAAATCGTATACCCAACTCTCAGTTCCTTGGCGGCTCGATATATAGGCAGATGGAAATATTTGGAAATCATTTCCTTGCTTATTGTGGATGAATCACGAAAAGTTCTTCGCGTATTCTTCCGCTGCCTATGTGCAAGAGTTTCAATCATACTCCTTTCTACAACTACAGAATCTGTAGTCATATTCCCTCCTACACTTGCGTTACTTGCAACTGGAAATGTATTTTCCTGTACAAGTATACCACTTGTTGATGCCATAAGATTTTCTTCCGTACTTAAGTGGTTCATGGCTGCAACAAAGATGAAAAAATATATTACGTCCTCGCCATTGCATATCAAGAAAAAAACATATGATTACCAGTAGCCTCAAGCAGTCCTCCCATATTATGCTCAATACCCCAAAATGGATCAAAGGGTATGTTCGGTAACAATCCATTACCAAAAGTTGATATCCCATGTTGTTGATCCCATAAAGGATATTTGCTAATATCGGAAGATGTACAAGAAATTTGGCTTGGAAAAAATGAGGCAGGAGCAGCATCAGCAACATCAACCAATAAAGGATATCCGATAACATCGGAAAATGGATAAGAAATGTGGTTTAGTAAAGATGAGGAAGGCGTAGGGTCGACCAACTCATCACAAAAGGAATACTCCGTAATATCGAAAGATGGGTCAACAATTTTGTTTGGAAAAGATGAGGAAGAAGCTGGGTATGCCGTATCATCCCATAAGGAATACCTAGCAATATCATAAGTGGTGTAGGAAAATTGGTCTGGAAAATAAGCTTGGTTCGCCATTTTTTGAAAAAATGATGTTCAAAAACAAAGAGAGAATAGAAAAAGATAATTCAGTGACAAAGAATAAGGTAAAACACCATTGAGGATAGTAAATGATGGAGATTCTGAGATTTGAAATAGCAAACATACCTTTCAATGATGTCAGATATTAAGCTTGTCAAAAAACAAACAGCTCACGATCGAAAGTAATTGGTCGCATCCGAATCGTAAAAAAAAAAACAGTACACTTGACAATCGTGCCAAATTTTAAATCAATTATGTCGGCTAATTGTCCAAGTGTGACAAAAGTAAAACAGTTAAAAAGTTATTATATGTAAATATAGTCCAACCATGAAGTGCTTATGTGAGGTTGTCACAAGCGCAATAGTTCTTTGTCGGATGTCATTAATCATGCTAAATTTATCCCCAAAAAAAAAAAATTCACACGCGAATTTCAAAAGTAAAATGGAATCCTAAAACCATTTGGTTGATAGATCATTTGTTTGGTTTTCAGCCGAATATAGGAAATAAAGAGATGTTATGATTATAATTTCTTTCTATGCCTGATTGAAGATTAGGATCCTTTAACATTTGCTCCCTTTGATTTTCTAGCTCGTTTATAATTTCTCTATGATCAGTATTCCCTTCGACATTTTTTGCTAATCGCTCCAAGGTACGCAGCTTCTTATATGGCAATTCATCAATTCCAACCTTCTTACATATCTTCTTCAAAGAAGCTT